>NC_133655.1:37457734-37634039 GCF_009905375.1 Apium graveolens
CTTGATCAAGTTGCTGGAAGGATTGTTATTGTGGCTCCTTGAATATATTTAATTTGGCTCTTGGGATAAACGTTGAACACTCAGTTTTCATTCAAGTTTTGTATGTCTAGATTATGTAGCTTTTAGGACACATTTTCAGGACCTGGTGTACCGGATTTTGATGTTAATGGTCTTCCTTGAGTCGTAGTTATCTGTTAAATCTATAAAGGTTCTCAAAAAACTTTGATAAGTGAGACCAATTATGTTGCAAGTGTATCTCTTTAATGTCCCCTACGGATTGTTTTCGAGTTGTGAGAGAAAAAAGGATGCCCTAGATATATTTTTTTAAAGCATTTAAACTATTTGATCAAGGTTCCCCCAAGTTTAAACGCTTCAGGTAATAATTATAACTACTGGAAACTCTTAGTAATTTCTGAAGCCCATCGCATTCACGTGCGTACACAAGACATAATATGTTTTATTGATTGGGCCATATGTTTTAATTCGTCACGTGTATAAAGTGGTTGGAGACAATTGGAAAAAATATGTTTTATTAAAGGAACATTGGAATATATACAAAATTCTAATCCACATTAGCCTTTTCTGCCGTCATTTGTGAAAATCAGCATTGAAGTAGAGAAACCTTCTTTATCGGAAACTCATTTTGAATTCTCTACAAGAGTTCCTCAAATAATCTAAAGCACAACTTCCATTTTCCTACAACCTTCATAAACCTCTCTCACACACACACACTAATCTATCACACTTAACAAACTAATTCCGGAAAACCATAAATGATTACCTCATACCATTGTTCAAAGTACATTCAAAGTATTTTTGTCAAGCCTCAAACTACCATCTGTCTTTCGAAGAATCATATATATTATGAGTCTATATTGGAAGGAACTGATTACAAAAGTTTATTTGTAGAAGCCTGAGCACAAACAAAACAATTACATACCGCAGCAGATTATTCAAATACATAACATTCTTTAAATAATTATATGGTCTTGAACTTTAGAGGTATGTGAACAAGCACCACAGATTTTGCACATGGTAGTTGTACTCTTGCTTGTATACTCAACAAAGTGTCCACTTAATTCGATGAGTGTTATATGAACCAATAAAACCACTACCGTGGCAGCTAATAATATTCATAAAGCACATTAAGAACCATATACAGACGAATTTAAAATGAATACACATAAACACTTACTCGCGAGTGATACTTTCCCTTCCTTGACGTGTACATAAGGAGGGTATACAAAATCGCTACAAATCTTGCTTCAATTTTGCGTTGGAATTCATACCAGCATTTCCACACAATATTCTTAAAAACGTATGAACGTCTTCCATGGTGTAAAGATATGCGTATGAACTAGTATGAAAAGCCATGCTATTGTTTTATACATAAAAATCATGCCAATAAACAAAGGAAGAAAACACATATAACATGTAACTTAAGTCCTTTGGTTGAGTACTAACCAATTATCCAAGCATTCTGAAGTCTGAACTCAATCTTTGTTTAATAAGCCGGAATCGAGTTTCCTTTTACTCCCTCCAAAAAAGTACTCTTTACATGGGAATCTTATATTCGGAAAATTTGAGACAATCTCTTGATATAATTTCATAAAACTAATTATTGGAGGTTGTTCCTTATAATGAAGATTTAAATTTTTACACTTGGATCTAATTCATTTTTTTAATGTAATCCATAAACAAATTGAGGTGAAGTTAGTAGTTTGAAATGGGTTTGTGGGTTTTTGTCCCACATTGATTAGGAAATTGAGGGGTGTATGTGCAAGAGCAGTTTACCAACTACTAAGGCACGTGGGTATGCATGGTGTTATTGTGTGTCTCGCGCACACACGCACGCCGTCGCCCCGACTCGACTCGGGTAGAAGGGCGATTTGGGCGAATCTCTCAGCGTCTCGCGTACGCGAGGCGACGTGGGCGACGAATTTTATTGCTTGTTTAATTCAAATAATTACTGACTTGTTATATTGTTTTAATCTGAATATTGAATATGTGTAATAGTGAATATCAATATTTGCTGATCAGAAATTACTAACTCTGATTTGCTGGAATAAATACTGATCAGCGTTAGATCAGGATTTGTTGAGGATGTCAGATCCTAACGTGCCTGGATCAGGATTTGTTGAAGCATATAAATCCTCATGACTGGATCAGGATTTGCTGTGGTTAATCCTGATGTGTTGACTGTTACAGTTCTGATTCTGAGATATTTTATTAAATGCATATTAAGTCAGGATATTTATTATTATTAATGTAATATCTTCAGTTACGTTTCTATTTTATATTACATAAAGACTAAAATATTGGAAGGACATATAGGTCAATCACATAGCTGCTATCTCTCTCTCTTTTTCTCTCCTCCATAATATACAGATTATAGCATAGGTTTTCTGGGCGAACTGAAATACGGCTCGCTGTTGAGTGTTACGTATCTGTGGATGAAGTATTCTGTGATGTTTTATCCTGGAAGCGATATTGATGCAACCCAACACAGCGTAAGTGGGGAAATAATCTCTTCAAAAACAGTCTAGGCTTCCTGAATGCTAGGCGACTTAGCTGTTATTGGTTCTTTCAGATTTATTAGAGCGACTGTTAGAGCTAAGTGTTCTTTCCTATGTTTGTCAATTCAGTTAATGTGATATATCTTGCTATTTTCCTTCGTGTTTTGTTTCGTTATTTGGTTTAATTTGTCTGTACTTGTTAATTTGTGATATATATAATTGCCTCATTGTTGCGCATAATGTTAATTATACCCAACAATCTTGAAGACATTATTTGTTAAATTGTGTAATTAGCAAGATGGTTAACGAAACTGGTGATGTTCTTAAGACTGGTTCTGGTTCTGGTGTTACTGCATCCATTGATTGGATCACTTATCGTTTTCCCCAACCAATTGATTTATTAGGTATGCATGATAAATTCAGCGGTGGAGCTTCTTTCTCTCATTGATAGAAAAAGATGAAGCTCTGGTTAACGGTTAAGGGTCTATAGCCAGTGGTACAGTATGATCCACATGTGTTGGATCAAGAGAAAGCTGAATCTGTTAAGGCTTATGCTTTATGGGCTGAGAAGTATGGGGTGGCTAGGGCAGCCATTTTGGCAGCCTTGACGAACACCTTGTTTGATGTGTATTCATCTAATGTCTATACTGCTAAGGCCTTATGGGATAAGCTGGATCAAACCCATAATACAGATTCTCAAGGACTTGAGAAGTATTGCATGGATAGGTTTCTTGACTTCAAGCTGGTGGATGGAAAATCCATGACTTAACAGGTTTATGAGTTTGAGATGTTGGTTCATGCTTTGGGGGAGTCCAGTATGGTCTTGCCTGGGAAGTTTTGGGTTATGTTAATGATTGAAAAGCTCCCTAGGTCTTGGAAAGAGTTTGCCCTCTCCCTGAAAAGACAGAAAGGAGAGATCACTTGGACAACCTTGATGTTGGACATCTCTGTGCAGGAGCAGCACAAGTCCAAACAAGGACATGTGATGCCTGCGGAACATGGGAGCTCGAAGGTGAATGTAGTGACTGTAGGAAAGAAAAGAAAGGTAGTCACTAAGAAGACTAACACTAAACCTCACAAGAACAAGGTTAAGAAACCAAAGGCAAACAAATCATGTTGGTCTTGTGGACAGGTTGGTCATTGGAGTAAGGATTGTCCAAGTAAGAAAGCTAAGAAAGCTGGAGTGGTAGCTCAAGCAAATACTGTGCTTGGACTTGGAACCATGTGTGGGCCTATAGCTAACATGGTCATTGGTAAGGTTGTTGCCTCTGGAACCGATGAGGGTATGTTACTTACGACCCTGTACTACTTTCCACTTATCTGTCACATGAGTGGTTGATTGATATTGGAGCTAATGTATATATTTGTGATGATATTAGTTTGTTTGTATCTTATCAACAGAGTCATGGAGTGACAGTGACGATGGGGAATGCTAGTGCTACACAAGTACTTAGAATAGGAAACATGGACCTGCAGTTTATTTCTGGGCAGATTCTATCTCTCACTAGAGTGCATCATGTTCCCTCTATTCGTAGAAATATAATAAGTGGAAGTTCTTTAGTTAAGAACGGCTTTGAACTTTCTTTGAAATGTAATAAAGTAGTTATTACACATACTGGTACATTTTTTGGCAATGGTTATTTGTCTGATGGTTTGTTTTTAATAAATGTTGAACCCGTCTTGGGTGGTTTTATTAATGATAGTGTTGCACCTTCTGTTAATTGTGTAGAATAATCTGACTTGTGGCAGTTACGACGTGGTCATTTAAATTTCGGTGCTCTAAAGAATATGATGAATTTATAGTTGATTCCAAATGTTAGATATATTTTATAATGTCATGGCTAATATGTTTTATGTTTAGCTTTCAGATCTTACTGAACAGGATAAATCAGTACTTAACTGTTGATCAGTACTTATACTGGAAGTCAGGACTTAAGGATATCAGTACGTATGTTATCAGGAGATAATCATCAGAAGATAGATATCAGAACTTAAGTGCTGAAGGATAATCAGATAAGGACAGTAGCTGATTAAAGGAAAGAAGATCAAGATAAACATAAGAAGAGATATGCATGAAGAAGGAATTCCGTGAAGAATGGAATACTTGGAAGAAAAGATATCTGATTGATATATTTTAGGAAGCAGAATTATATTCCATATCAATTAGCGATTATCTTGTAACTGTGTAGTATATAAACACAGACATAGGGTTTACACTATAAGTGTTATCATTATTAGAAAAGATTATTCATTGTAACTCTAGCAGCTCTCGTGATATTTGTTCATCACTGAGAGGTAACAGTTCCATACTGTAACAGAGTTTATTGTTTCAATAAAGTTTGTTTTCTGTTACTTAAGTTCTTAAAGTTCGATTTGAGTGTACTATACACTGTATTCACCCCCTCTACAGTGTGTATGTGACCTAACAATTGATATCAGAGCCACTCTGTTAACATACATACAGTTAAAGATCCAAACACAATCATGTCGGACACAGAAACTCCAACTAAGCCTACCACAACTGAGGAACCACCAAAAACACAAATTCAGAGTCGGTATGAGACCATCAGAGTCCCCATACTGAGACCATCTGAATATCCCATATGGAAGGTAAGGATGACCATGTTCCTGGAAGCAACAGATCCAGAATACCTTGATAGAATCAAGGAAGGCCCTCACAAACCAACCAAGCTCGCTGTTGCAGTTGCAGGTGAAGCAGCAAAGACTGTACCAAAGGAAAAGAGTGATTATACTGCTGAAGACATAGCATCAATTGCTAAGGATGATAAGGTATGACACTTACTGCATAGTGCCATTGATAATGTAATGTCAAACAGGGTAATCAACTGCAAGACTGCTAAGGAGATATGGGATGCTCTGGAAATAAGGTGTCAGGGAACTGACACAATTAAGAAGAACAGGAAGACAATACTCACTCAAGAGTATGAACACTTTGACTCAAAGGCTAATGAGTCATTGAATGATTTATATGATAGATTTGTCAAACTTTTGAATGATTTGTCATTGGTTGATAAAGAGTATGATCTTGAAGATTCAAACCTTAAGTTCCTGTTAGCTCTTCCTGAATGCTGGGATTTGAAGGCAACGACAATAAGAGACAACTACAATCTTGATGAAATAACTCTTGACGAAATCTATGGAATGCTCAAGACTCATGAGCTGGAGATGGAACAAAGAAGCAAGAGGAAAGGAGGAAAGTCAAGGACAGTTGCTCTTAAGGCTGAAGAAGAATTCCCTAAAGCAGCTTCCTCAAAGAAAGACAAGGGTAAAGCTCTTTTCATAAAGTCTGATACTGAGTCATCAAGTTCTGAGAGTGATGATGACTCAGATTCTGAAAGCTTGCTTGAGACTGATGCTGATGAGGAGATGATGAAGCTGTGTGCTCTTATGGTGAAAGGAATCACAAAGATTGCATACAGGAATTCAGGATGGGAAAGAAGTTTTCCAGGAAAGGCATAAGTTCTGATAAGAAGAATTTCAGAAGATCTGGAGGCAGAGGAGGAAAGTCTGACAGAGGAGATTACACCAATGTTAAATGTTATAACTGTGGTGAGAAAGGCCACATATCTCCTGACTGCAAGAAGGTAAAGGGTGACAAAGGCAAGGCTCTTGTCACAAAGCAGAAAAGCTGGACAGACACCTCAGACTCTGAAAGTGAGGAGAACTATGCATTGATGGCAAATGCTGATAAAGAAAGTGCTGAGAGCAGTTCTGAAGCTGCTGAAACAAAGGTACCTCATACTACTTATGCTTTTCATACTGATGATATTAATGAGTTGAGAAGATATCTTAAAACCATGTTTGTTAGCTATAGAGATCAAACTTTAACATGTGAAAGATTAACTTCTGAAAATCTTGCATTTAAGAAAAGGAATGATTTCTTAGAAAAAGAGTTAGTCATGTTCCATCAAACTCAGAAGGATAGAGATGATGCTTTTTATGTTAGGAATGAAGTGCTAAAATTAAATGAATCTCTAAAAACTGAGTTAGAAAAGGAAAGAGAGATTATCAGGACTTGGACTAACTCTGGCAAAACAACTCAAAATTTGCTAAGTAGTGGAAACTGGAAAGAAGGTTTAGGTTATGGAGAAGATAAGAAAGATAAAGGAACTGAAGAAATTTAGTCTGTTGATAAGCAAAAGCCAAAGTTAAAACCTGTTAAGTTTGTAACTGTAAATTCTGAAAATAGAAAATCAGAAGTTACAAAGGAATCAACTTCTGACAAACTAAAACAGGAAAAGACAGCTAAAGTGAACATAGGCTTAATGACGAAGAAGCAGCTTAAGCATAAGCTGAAAGATGTCAAGAATGCAAACAAGGTAAAATCACCTAGGAAAAATAGGAATGGAAAGGAATGTGTGAATAAAAGCAATGATCATAAACCTGTTCCTGATGCTCCTAGGAAAACATGTCATAACTGTGGAAGTTCTAACCATCTGGCTTCTTTTTGCGGGAAGAATAAGAATATTAACTCCTTACCTTCAAAATCAGGAGTTAAGAGTCAGTCTGTTAGATACAAACCACAAAATCCTTGTTTTCATTGTGGCAGTTTATGGCATTCCATTTATACTTGTAAGGAATATCATAGTTTGTACTATGATTATTATCAAATAAAACCTTCTTTGAAGAAAGTTTCCATTGTTCCTTCTAGTGTAAATTCTGATTCAAAGTCTGATAGTGTAAGTTCTGATAAGAAAAATGTTAACATAAACTCTGATGCTAAATCCGCTGCAAATGTTAACAAACTTAATAAGGCCAAAGGATCCAAGCAAGTCTGGGTCCTTAAAACTAATAATTAGTGGTCTTAGTGATTGCAGGGCAACAGGAAAAATGTTCTAGTTCTGGACAGTGGATGTTCAGGACATATGACTGGAAATAAGGCCCTGCTATCAGACTTTGTGGAGAAAGCTGGCCCAAGTGTTTCTTATGGAGATGGCAACATTGGAAAAACATTGGGATATGGCAATATCAATCTTGGAAATGTCATAATTAAACAAGTAGCTCTTGTCTCAGGACTTAAACACAACCTACTGAGCATAAGTCAAATCTGTGACAGAGGTTATCATGTTGATTTCTTTGAAGAACATTGTAAAATTGTGAGTAAATCTAAAGGCAAAGTTGTTCTGAAAGGATACAGGCGTGGTAACATTTATGAAGCTAAGCTTTCAACAAGTACTGATGGTTCTGCAATCTGTCTGATGAGTAGAGCATCAATTGAAGAAAGCTGGAATTGGCATAAGAAACTCTCTCATTTAAATTTCAACAATATAAATGAACTGGTCAAGAAAGATCTTGTGAGAGGACTGCCAAACACAGTATTTGCTCCTGATGGTCTTTGTGATTCATGTCAGAAAGCCAAACAAAGAAAATCTTCATTCAAGAGCAAGACTAAATCATCAATTCTTGAGCCTTATCATCTAATACATGTTGATCTATTTGGTCCAGTAAATGTCATGTCTATTGCAAAGAAGAAGTATGCGTTGGTCATAGTGGATGAGTTCACCAGATACACATGGGTGTATTTCTTGCACACAAAAAGTGAAACTGCATCTATCTTGATTGATCATGTCAAACAGCTGGATAAAATGGTCAAAGATTCTGTGAAAATTTTAAGGAGTGATAATGGCACTGAGTTCAAGAATTTGATAATGGAAGAGTTCTGCAAAAGCCATGGAATAAAGCAGGAATTTTCTGCTCCTAGAACTCCACATAAAAATGGAGTTGTTGAAAGGAAGAATAGAACTCTCATTGAAGCTGCACGTACAATGCTTGAAGAAGCAAAGCTTCCAACCTATTTCTGGGCTGAAGCTGTACAGACTGCTTGTTTTACTCAAAATGCAACACTCATTAACAAGCATGGAAAAACACCATATGAGATGGTGAAGAAAAAGAAGCCAAATCTGAAATATTTTCATGTATTTGGATGCAAGTGTTTTGTTCTCAAGACTCATCCTGAACAGCTATCAAAGTTTGATCTAAAAGCTGATGAAGGAATCTTTGTTGGATATCCACTTTCCACAAAAGCCTTCAGAGTCTATAATTTGAGAATAAAATTGGTCATGGAATCTATCAATGTCTCTTTTGATGACAAGAAGATTACTGGTCTTGAAGATTTCATTGACCATGATCAGCTGAGATTTGAAAATGAAGACTCAAATTCTGATACTGAAAATCCTGACAGTCTAAGTCTTGATACTGTAAACTCTGATGGATTAAACTCTGATGTTATTGAAACTGTGGTGACTACGTCAAAGGAAGATGCACCTATGCAGGGGGAGCATACTCAAGATTCTACCACATCTCAAGAAACATCAGAACATGTATCTGGCTCTTCAAGTTCTGATTCGTCAAGTTCTGATAAGCCAAGTTCTGATAGTACTGAAAATCTAAATACGGAAGAATCCAACTCAGAGAGCATAGTTTCAGGGGGAGCATCAGAAAATGAAAATGAAGATAGCATGGATCATGGGGGAGCATCCAGTTCTAGAGAAAACCTTCCATCTGCAAGGAAGTGGACAAAATCACATACACCTGATTTGATAATTGGAAATCCTGATGCAGGTGTCAGAACTAGAACAGGCACTTCAAATGAATGTCTTTATAATTCTTTTCTTTCTCAGACTGAGCCAAAGAAAGTGGAAGAAGCTCTTCAAGATGCTGATTGGGTGCAAGCAATGCAGGAAGAGTTGAATGAATTTGAAAGAAACAAAGTCTGGACCCTAGTGCCAAGACCAAAGAATAGATCTGTTGTTGGTACAAAGTGGGTATTCAGAAATAAAACTGACAGTGATGGCATAATTACAAGGAATAAGGCAAGGTTGGTTGCAAAAGGATATTCTCAACAGGAGGGAATTGATTATGATGAAACATTTGCACCAGTTGCTAGGTTAGAAGCCATAAGGATATTTTTGGCTTATGCTGCTCACAAAAAGTTTACTGTCTTTCAAATGGATGTGAAAAGTGCTTTTCTCAATGGAGAATTGGAGGAAGAGGTATATGTTGAACAACCTCCAGGTTTTGTAGATACCAAATATCCAGATTATGTCTACAGGCTTGATAAAGCACTTTATGGACTTAAGCAAGCTCCTAGAGCATGGTATGAGACTTTAGCTCAGTTTCTTCTGGAAAGTGGATTCAACAGAGGGACAATAGACAAAACACTGTTCTACCTCAACCATGGAAAGGACTTACTTCTGGTCCAGATTTATGTTGATGATATCATTTTTGGATCTACAAATGACAAACTTTGCAAGAAGTTTGCCAAACTAATGCAGTCAAGATATCAGATGAGTATGATGGGGGACCTCAGCTATTTTTTGGGCCTTCAAGTCAAGCAGAGTGAGGAAGGCACTTTTATTTGTCAAACCAAGTACACCAGAAACTTGCTGAAGAAATTTGGAATGCAAGATTGTTCAAGTGCATCCACTCAAATGGCCACTGCTACAAAACTGGATAAGGATACCGGTAAATCAGTAGATATTACTGACTACAGAGGTATGATTGGCTCTCTACTCTATCTAACTGCTAGTAGACCTGATATCATGTATGCTACCTGTCTTTGTGCAAGATTTCAAGCAGATCCAAGAGAAACTCACTTAACAGCTGTAAAAAGAATCTTTAAGTATCTTAAAGGAACAGCTGCTATGGGATTATGGTATCCTAGAGAATCAGATTTTAAACTAATAGGTTACTCAGATGCAGATTTTGCAGGGTACAAAATTGACAGGAAAAGCACAAGTGGAAGCTGCCAATTTCTTGGAGGCAGATTGGTTTCTTGGTACAACAAGAAACAAAAGTCAATTTCCATATCAACTGCAGAAGCAGAGTATATTGCTGCAGGAAGCTGTTGTGCACAGATTCTTTGGATGAAGAATTAGTTACTGGATTATGGGTTAACATATTTCAAAATCCCTATTTACTGTGATAATCAAAGTGCTATTGCTATGACAGGTAATCCAGTTCAACACTCTATGACAAAGCACATCAGCATCAGGTACCACTTCATCAGGGAACATGTGGATGAAGGTACAGTGGAATTGCATTTTGTTCCCACAGATCAACAACTGGCAGATATCTTCACAAAACCACTGTGTGAAGCTACTTTTACAAGATTGGTAAATAAACTTGGAATGATTTCAGGTTCTTTCTCTAAATCTGCTTAGACTTGTTCTGTGTTATCAGACTTTATGCTCAGTATTTACAGATTTAATCTCATTGTATATTCTGTGCTTAATTGATAAATGTCTTTAAGTACTGACTGTTGTCTGATATATGTTTCTAAACTCTGATAAGTGATATGTTTGTTCTAGTACCTATTCAATCCTATGAGGATAACTGTGCTAGATACTGACCTAGTAGTCTTCAATAAACAAATGATTCCATGTAAGAAGTAATTATTTCAGTGAAAATCTTATGACACTAGCAAATTCTGATAATTGAGCTTAGTTAAGTTTACTTTGTATATCTTATTACTAAGTCACAAATTAAGAATAATGCTACTCATCTGTTAAGTTCTGATACTAGTAAAACTGCTGAATGTACTAAGTGCTGATAAACCTCACTTATCAAAAGAAAAAGCAAAAAGATCAAAGAATAAAATCAGGTACTCCTTTGAGATCTAGAGTAAAAATGTGGAAGGGACGACCCAAGTGCATTGCTGGTATTAAGTAAATATGCATTAGAAAAGCAAAATATTTTCTTGGTGACTTTTCACACTCTATGATTACTGGAGAAATACTCTGATAATAGCATAAATTCTGATAAACAGTCGTGACTCACTTACACTGAGAAGCCACTGTAAAAAAGAATTTCAAAAGATGCATAAAATTAGCACAAAACAGTTGAGGTGGACTCAAGCATGAACTCATTCATCAGTAGGTTTCAGGACAATGACAGCTTTTTAGCAAAATTTTAGTTATGCCTTATTTCTAAGATGTACTAAAGTGAATCAGACTTTACTCTTTGTCTGTTATTTAGCTTAATGCACACACTAATCACTCCATCTGAATGATGAAAATTTCTGTGGTGGTCTATGTTATTTTAGATAAACAGTCATTGTGTCACATTGCACTAATTCTGAGGACAAGTTCTAGTTACACGTTCTGATGATTAAGTTCTGACATCTATAACTCAGAACTTGTATGAGGATTTACTAAGATGGGCATTCTTTTTTCGAGTTAAGAAATTATGTTCTGATGACTGTTAAGTTCTGGTATAGGTCTAAGTTCTGATTTCTCAGTCTAATCCTTTACTTGGCTTATCTGTGAATAAAATTTGATAACAGTCTCAGTTCGAACTAGAATATGTTGAAGTGGAAGATTAATAGTCACTATGATTAGGAGTAATGGTATTCGTACTTGAACAGTCCACTGTTTCTTGTGTCTTGTGCGGTCTAAACCATGATTCCTCTTTCCAATGAATGTTACTCTTTTTCAAAGTCTAGGGAGACGAGGTAGAATTAATTCTACCTGTCAGCATTAAATATCTTTGCGTCTCCTGGCATTCTCTTGCCTATATAAATAGCCACTTCATATTAGTCTTCTCATCACACTTTTATCACAAATTCAGTCTTGTTTTTCATTTACTATCACAAATGGCTGAATTTGGCTGGTTCTACAATTACGGTGTTGAGACTGTGCATGTCTTTTTGAATGGAATTCCAACTCCCTACCCTATCACCAACATCCCTCACAATCTCTGGATTCAATTTCCAGAGGTTATCAAACGTGATCTGGTGGTCGTTCGAAGAGACCTTCACCTTCGTCGTATCCGTCAGCAAGAGCGAATCATACGACTCGCCATCCTGTTTGTTGAAGATAGGAAGAAGAAGATGACTTAATCTCGTCTTCTTCCTGTTTTTCTTCATCATCAGCTTTGTCAGGCTTCTTAGCTAGGACTAAGGCTGTTGATGTTAGGTTTAGAAGCTTAGGGAAAATCTTGTATAAGTACTGATGTAAATTTCCAATTCATGAATGTATTGTCTTGATATATTAATGAAAATTGTTTTTCCTGCAAGATTTGATCTCTGAGTTATTTGTCTTGTGCTGATAAATCCTGATTGATTTTCTGATGACCATTCACATTTTGTTTTTATTTAAGTTCTGATTATCTGTCAGCACTTATTTATCGAAATTATATCGGTCATTTTTAACATGATTTATTTTCAGAATATCAATGATGCAGTGAAAAATAATTCAATCAGTGCTAACGGTTTAAATTTTGATTTAAAACTGTTTCTCTTGATACATGGAACAGTTTTTCCTTGAAACTCGGCAAATGGACATTATCTCAAACACCTAACAGGCATACTTGAATCTCAATATTTTTTCACATGGAACCAAAGGATTTAATCATTGATGGAGCTAAGTTTGTTCCAAACAACTACACAGCAATTCTCGATCACGCTGAAGCTCCATCAGAATTGCACTTTGTGCAAGATCTTCTTGCACATAGTGAGGTTGGGTACGCCCTAACTCAGCCTGAATTATTTTCAAGTCAAAAAGTTCTACGGTTCTGGAGGACTGGAGTTTTTGATGATGGTGGTAAACGAGGAACTCCCAGTATTATCTTCCAAGTGGGTGATTCATCCTATGTAGTCACTCCTGGTACAGTACGAAGAGCATTACATCTTCCAGAAGATTGTACTTTCTCTATACCAGAGGAATCAGAACTTCGGGAGTTAATGACTGATTTGGGATATGAAAAGAGTCTGACGAAACTTGGACAGTTGAAACGGGCTAATATCAGAAGAGAATGGAGTTTCTTCTTTGATTGCATCACCAAGGCTTTTGGCAACAAGTGTTCAAACTTTGATGCTATCCCAATAATGAGTCAGCACATCGGGTATGCACTTATCAATCAAACTCACTTTGATTTTGCAACTGCTTTAATTGGTTTTATTGAGGATAGGATGACAGAGGATAGAACTGTTGTTTACTTTGCTCGATTCTGTCAACTTATTTATACGTATTGTACTGATGAACCCCAGTTAGTCAGCACTAAAACCCCACCTTTTAAGGTTGCAAAAAGATACTTTAACGACCTGATAAATGCTGACACAAAGAAATCAATGGTGAGACCATTACAGATTCCTCAGTCTGTGAAACAGATTCTGGTAAATGCTGATCCTGCTACTTACCAATCTGTTTACTCCAATGTTCAACCAACTCACCATAACCAAAAACCATCATCCTCAGCACCTACCACTCATTCTACTCAACCTACCCTCAGAACATATCTCAAATCTTATCTCTCCACTTCACAGACTGCTCAACCTTCATCTTCAGCACCTATTGTGAAGCCTTCATCTTCCAAGCCAAAGAGGACAAAGAATGTTCCTCAAACACCTCAAAAGAGAAGGAGGATTGTATTGAGAGATGACTCTGATTCTGAGGAAACGGTTCCTGCTAGAGAACATGTTATAACTGAAGCTGAGAAAGAGGTTTCTCAGAAGGATTCTGAAATTGGGGGTTCTAGGATTCTCAAGAGGCTTAGAAGAATGACAGTTCCTGAAACCCCCAAGGAATCCAAATCAACAAGGAAGTACAAGAAACAGAGGGCACAAAGGCCAGTTTCAGATGATGAAGAGGAAGCAGCTAAGGAAGGGGATCAGGAATCTCTGATCTCACAAGATAAGGAATTTGCTCCAGTCACTTCTTCTCCATTAACTCCATCTCAGGAAGCTGTATCTGACAAGGCTAACACACCATCTGTGTCTCTTGTTGATCCAGGCACAAGTGCTGAAATTGATATTCAGAACCTGGTTGTGCCTGAAATACTTTTCTTAGAAGCTCCAACAGCAAATAATCCTTTCACAACACCTGTTACTGATGCTGTTCAAACTCCAGAGTTATCAACAACACCTTCTCTGCATCTAGATGCTAATGATCAGACTTTAGGTGAGCATCAGGATATGGCTGTTGATCAGAACTTCATATCAGATCAGCAATTAGAGGATGCTGAAGCCTCCATTGCTACTCACACTGTTGTCTTATCAGAAGATACTGATTCTTTAAGTTCTGATGCTGTAAATGCTGGAGATACTGGTGAAGCTGCTCCAACTGTAGATGCTGATGAAGCAGGTCCTTCAGGACATACTCCTCAACTGACTCTTCCTAAGTCTGAACTGGTAAAGGAGTTTGTTATCAGGGATACACCAGTACCTTGGAATGAAACTCCTGCAGGTCAGGAGTGGACTAAGGAATGGAACTCAGTTTCATGTGTTCCAAATGCATTACATCTTGCTGAGCACTTGACTAAAGCTGATGAAATGTTAAATTCTGATGATTTTAAAACCCAGCTTAGAGTCACTGCATTGAGTACTAAACATCTATAAGGTCTTCATTCAACTACTCATGCAGAGCTACACAAGATTCAGGAGAACTTTATCAAACAAGAACAAGTTTGGAAAATTGATAAGAAAAAGTTCTTTCAACCTACCATTGACAGGATTGCTTATATTGAGAAAACTCAAGAGAAACAACAAGTTCAGATTGATGACATTCTGACTAATTAAGCTTCTCAGCAATCTCAACTTACTGAAATCCAATCCTCAGTGCAATTACTTATCTCTCTTTTACTACCTGCTGATGCCAAAAAAGGGGGAGAAGGTAATTAAGTCCAAATGCAAAACTAACAAGACACTGCAAGGAAAGGATGATGGAAATGATGATCAAGGATACTCTGGAATGGGTAGCGGTCATAGTCAAGGTAGAAGGTTTACATCAAGACAAGCTAGTCATAGAACAAGTTCTGATACTGGGAAAAGAATAAGTTCTGCTGCTAGTAAAAGGATAAGTTCTGATGAACTTCTAGATCTTGATGAAGAAATGTCAAGACAATTATTTCTTCAAGAAAATCCAGGAATGGACTTGGAAAGTTTAAAGGAAGAAGAAGCCAGACTTAAATCAGAGAAAGTCACATCTAAATCTGAAGCTTCTGGTAAAAAGTCACTTCCAAAAATTAAAGGCATTGTGATCAAAGAAAGGACACATACTGAAGCAACATTAGCTAGATCACAACCACAGATAGATCCAAGATCCAAGGGTAAAGAAAAGGTTGGTGAACCTATCAAGGCTTATGTACCTCCTGAGGAAGAAGAAATTGCTGATAAAAAAGATGATCTTGCTCTGACTTCAAGAAAAGTTCTTAAAACAACCTCTGACATGGCTCAAGTTGTTCAGAGTCAAGAAATTGTAAGTTCTGATATTCAAAAGAAGCAAGTAAACTCTGACAGAGCTCAAGTTAACTTGATATCAGAAAATAGATCAAAGACACTCCTACCAGGATTCACTAAAGCAAAACAGACTCAATCTTTGAAGAATACTGCAAGTGGTTTTGAAGCAAGAGTAGTTACTGGAAAGGAAGCTAGAGATAAAACTGGATTGGGAAGTGCTGATGAAAGAAGAGTACACAACACTACCAATGATCCAACTTCCTTGAGTGAACCAGGTATTGGAGCAACTCCTGAGAGATTGAATCAACTAGAATCTGTACAGATGGTTTACCATACCTACTTGAAAGAATACATCATGTTGTATTTCATGACAGATGGTAGGGTTTATCATATAAGACAAAATGCCATTCCATTGAAGTATTTTGAAGAATTAGAGCATGTACTTTTCTTAATTCAAGTGGATGACACAATAACAGGGACTGCTGCAAACTACTTAAAAGAACAAATTCAGAGACAGAAAAGGCTTTATTCTGTTAAGTCTGACAGCATATATGTTCCAAAGTACAGAGATCACAATGGTGATATTGTTGATATGAAACCTAATACTGCACAGATCAGAACGTATCTTGGTATTAAGGGACTTGAATTCAATCTAGAGTCTGACAAAGCTTATGTTATAAGACTAGATCAGGAGTTGAGAAAAGCAAAGATCAATGATCTCAGAGCTGCAATCTTTCAAACTGGTGATGATACTGCAGAGCTTAAAGATGTTAAAAGGAGAATGATTGATGAACTAAGATATGCTGAGAAATGTTTGTTGAAGAACTATCTCAGAACAACTCCTGACATCAGAGAGATCAGAAAATAAAGAAGCCAAGTCGAAGATCTACAACTGCTTAAATTCTGATATTTATACAGACTGAAGTTGTTATCAGAAGTTGAAATTGGTAAAAACTTTAAGGACTGTAAGTTGTAGTTATCTAGTCTAATTCTCATGCATTTGTACTTAATGTTTTTGACATTATCAAATATCTGTTAAACTTGTATATTATGTTAATTTACAAGTTGGGGGAGATTGTTAGATATATTTGATAATGTCATGGCTAATATGTTTTATGTTTAGCTTTCAGATCTTACTGAACAGGATAAATCAGTACTTAACTGTTGATCAGTACTTATACTGGAAGTCAGGACTTAAGGATATCAGTACGTATGTTATCAGGAGATAATCATCAGAAGATAGATATCAGAACTTAAGTGCTGAAGGACAATCAGATAAGGACAGTAGCTGATTAAAGGAAAGAAGATCAAGATAAACATAAGAAGAGATATGCATGAAGAAGGAATTCCGTGAAGAATGGAATACTTGGAAGAAAAGATATCTGATTGATATATTTTAGGAAGCAGAATTATATTCCATATCAATTAGCGATTATCTTGTAACTGTGTAGTATATAAACACAGACATAGGGTTTACACTATAAGTGTTATCATTATTAGAAAAGATTATTCATTGTAACTCTAGCAGCTCTCGTGATATTTGTTCGTCACTGAGAGGTAACAGTTCCATACTGTAACAGAGTTAATTGTTTCAATAAAGTTTGTTTTCTGTTACTTAAGTTCTTAAAGTTCGATTTGAGTGTACTATACACTGTATTCACCCCCTCTACAGTGTGTGTGTGACCTAACACCAAAGCATGCCATTGATAAGAAATCTAAGTG
The DNA here is from genome assembly GCF_009905375.1 of Apium graveolens. Taxonomy (NCBI): domain Eukaryota; kingdom Viridiplantae; phylum Streptophyta; class Magnoliopsida; order Apiales; family Apiaceae; genus Apium; species Apium graveolens. Next base: position 37,475,168 of record NC_133655.1, read on the forward strand.
TCAATTATGTGTAACTGCTAAATAAACAAGGAAACCTTTTCATAATGTTGTTAGGGATTCAGACTTGTTAGATTTAGTTCACTCGGACATATGTAAATTCTGTGGTGTGTTGATTAAGGATCACTGTAGATATTTCATTACTTTTATAGATGATTGCAGTAGATACTATTATATTGTTTTGCTTAAACATAAGAATGAAGCACTAGATAAATTCATTATGTATAAAAATGAAGTTAAAACACAAATTGGCAAAGTACTTAAACGTTTGAGGTCTGATAGAGGTGGTGAGTATACGAGTACCTTATTTAATAAATTTTGCGCAAGCAGTGGTATAGTTCATGAGGTTACTCCACCATACACACTTGAGTCTAATGGGGTGGCAGAGCCAAAGAACAAAACTTTTAAAGACATGGTTAACAGTATGCTGATTAATTCTGGGTTGCCTACGTACATGTGGGGAGAGGCTCTAAATACGGCTTGCCATATTCTGAATAGAGTCCCTGTAAAACATATGGAAAAGACACCTTATGAATTATAGAGAAAGCGTAAGACAAGTTTGAGTTATCTTCGTGTGCGGGGGTGCCTTGCTAAGGTGTTTGTCCCTGAACACAAGAGAAAGAAACTAGGTCCGAAAACGTTTGATTGTATCTTTCTGGAATATCTTGAAATCACTATTGCTATGAGATTTTTAGTATTAAAATATGACATAGATGGCATTGTGGTGAATACGATAGTTGAGTTTCATGATGCAACTTTTTTTGAGGAAGTATTCCCTATGAAGACTGGTATACCTGTGGGTAATTCTGAGGATGATCCCACTCATACATCGAGTTCTATTCCTGATCACGTGGAAAATATGACAAATATGGGGGTGAATCTTGGTAGTAGCTCTACTCCTAATGAAGTAGAGTAACCTAGAAGGAGTAAGCGTGCAAAGGTAGTCAAGGACTTTGGAAGTGATTTCATCACTTACAATGTCGAGGATGAGCCTTTAAATTTCCGTCAAGCCATGGATTCTTCGGAGTCAAGGCATTGGAAAGGCGTTGTAAAGAGTGAAATTGACTCAATTGTTTCTAATGGAATATGGGAGTCAGTTGATCTCCCTCCTAGGTGTTCTACTATTGGATGTAAATGGATCTTCAAGAGGAAGTTAAACCATGATTGATCAATAGATAAGTATAAGGCTAGACTAGTTGCTAAGGGCTTTAGGAAAAGGGAAGGCATTGGTTATTTTGATACATACTCTCCTATTTCCCAAATGACAATAATCAGAATGCTTATTGCATTGGCTTCTGTACATGGTATTATCATCCATCAAATGGATGTAAAGACATCTTTTCTTCATGGTGACCTTGAAGAAGAGATTTATATGGATCAGCCTGTAGGATATGTTGCCTCTGGTAATGAGAGGAAAGTATGTAGACTAGTCAAGTCCATTTATGGCCTTAAACAAGCTCCTATAGACTGGTATAAAAAGTTTGATGAAACTATTTTAGACTTCGAGTTTTTAGTCAATGAAAGTGACAAGTGTGTCTACTATAAGGTTAGAGGTAATGATTGGGTGATTGTGTGCTTGTATGTAGATGATATTGTGTTGTTGGAACCAAGATTGAGATTATTAGTGAGACAAAAAGTTTCTTGAAGAGGCACTTTGAAATGAAGGATACGGGTGAGGCTAATGTGATTCTTGGGATCAATTTGTCTCAGTCAACTGATGGAATAACATTGTCACAGTCTCATTATATAGAGAAATCTTTACTTGAGAAGTACGGTTATTCAAATTGTATAATCGCTGCTACATCATATGATTCAAAAGTTGCCACAGTCAAGAATAGTTCAGGAGTTCCTATGTCTTAGTTAAGGTATTCTCAAATTATTGGGAGTTTGCAATATCTTGCTAATATGACTAGACCAGATATTTCTTATTCTATGTCTAAGTTAGCTAGATATACAAGCTGTCCAAATAAGACTAATTGAGAGGCACTGGGTAGAGTTCTTAGATATCTCAAGGGAACTATTTCCATTGGCTTGCATTACCGGAGATTTCCGGGGGTACTCGAAGGGTACAGTGATGCAAGTTGGATAGCTAAGAAATCTGGTTCCAATGGAGTGACTGGATATGTGTTTACCCTTGCGGGTGGAGCAGTGACCTCGAAGTCTTTTAGACAGACTTTGATTACTCGTTCTATTTTTGAGGCTGAGTGGTGTGCACTTGATGCCACGGGGACGGAGCCTGAATGGCTACACGGGCTTATGTCTATGTTACCTGTAGTAAGCAAGCCGCTTCCTGCCATTTCTGTTCATTGTGATAGTCGTACAACTATCGACAAGATCAGAAGTGTGAAGTATAATGGGCCCTATTGGGTGTTAAGAACCCCACAAAAATCACATTCTTATTTTTATAAAATTATAGGACTTTCATTTATACCATTTCTTTGTATTCTTGCATTACTTACAATTTTTGGGAAATTTTGGCATATATATTGTATATATAAAATATTTAAAAATTAAATTTTAATACTCAAAAATTATAAAATTATGGGCCAATTAATTTTAAAAGATGTAGAATTAGGGCCTTAATTTTAACTAGGAATATTAATTTTACTACTATAAATAGCCTAATTATTATTTAATTATCATTAATTAATTAAAAATCAGAAAAAATCAGAAAATTCTCAATTTTCCAGGTCGGATTTTTCAGAATTGGGTCGAAGATCAAACCGTGATTTCAAGCTGATTTCTGCATCAAATTGTGTGATTCAAGTACCTAAATCGAAGGTCTTGATCTGTTCTTTCTGTTTTTATCATCAATTTCATGTTTTAATTCATTATTTTTGATTTTGGAATTCTAGGGTTTAAGTTCGAATTAGGGCTTTTTGATTCTAGGGTTATTATGATGTTTTGATGATTGATATAGCTTCCTGATGTTATTTACAATCGATTCATGGTAGTTAATTGAACAAACGATTCATGTATGATCGAATTCGATTATTAGGGTTTATACCCAATTTTTGATTTATACGTTTTTGAGTTTGAATGATTTTTGGTTCCTGAAATGTTAGGGCTTAGATTATAGGAGTTTCAGGTTTTGATTTGAGCTATTAACCTCGAAGTTTAATGTACAAATAAAGAAAATCGATGCTTCGCCGGAGTTTGAGTCGGTTTGATCGGAAAAGATGACGTGAGGGTTATTCTGAGATGTTATGGCCGGGAACAGATTGCCTGAATGATTTGGAGTTGGTACTAGCTTAAAAACGAACCAAACGGTTCCGTTTTTGGCCTGAATTTGGCTCGCCGGTTTCTAGGCAAAATCCGGCGTGTTCTTCACGATCCAGATTTTGACCCGTTTGACCCGATAGGATTACCCGTTTTTGATCCAATATTGTCAGAGATTGGATTCTAACAAGTGTTTCTGAAAAAATAATTTTTATTTTTATTTTTTATTAATTATAAAAATCAGTTTTATTTATTTTATAAATTAATTAATTGATTTATATTATAAATAATTCTAAAATATTTTCTAAAAATTAGATTTAATTATTTTCTTAATTATTTATTATTTATTGTTTATTTATTAATTATTTAAAAATTATTAACTATTTTTATAATTAATCAAATAATTTTCAATAAATCATTAATAAATTCATTTTAATTCTAAAAATTATAAAAAAATCATTTTTAACTCTGATTTTCCCCAAATAATTATTTAAAAATATTTTTAGGGTTTAATAATTAGTAATAATTATTTATATTGAATAATAAATTAATTTATCTGTGTTTAATTGATATTAATTGAACCGTTTGTCTGATTAGAGCGAAACGAAAGCCCTTTAACTCAGAAAAATGATTTATTTTCATTAAAAATAATATTAAATCCTAATTTCTTTTAGAAATTAGTTGACTTTTGATATTTATTTGATTATGAGCCGAATCGCATGTAGAGACGAGTCTGATAAATCCTGAAAAATAGGAAACGAGCCTGATAATGATCAGTTAAGTGAACAGCGAGTCAATTTTGATTTTAAAAATTATTTTAAACCTAAAAATGATTATGTGGCTTATGTGCTTATGTGTATTATGTGGTTAATCGAGTCTTGCTTGTTAATAAATAATATACGAGTCGACAATACGCGTATGGGTAGACAATATGAGCTATGTGGAGTCGGTTTGAGACGTGATTGAGATACGAGATGACTAAATCAGTCTATTTCTTTGATAGAAGCAAAGCCAACAAGGCGGATTGAGTCGTTGATAGACAAAAGTGAAGTACTTGGAGTAAATCATGTGGAAGGAAAGTTTTTCCCTATTCTAATTTCAGAATAGTGACATTTCTTCGGATTCTTATCACACTTGCACTCTTTTGATTCTTGTTCATAAACAATATTACACAATTGCTATTTCTTGTTCATATTTCATTTCGATTCTTGATTTCTCCTTTTCCTTTGAATTTTCTATTCATATTTCAATAGTTACACATACACATTGGTATATTCTGGTGATTAGAATATATAAAGGCATACTGATTATTCCGGTTGCTCCTCCATGGACTGGATAGTGATGTTTGGGATGAAGTTTATACTTGATCCTAAGGACCGGGACATAACTGGCTCCTTGATATGGGCCGTAGAGCCTGGGTACCCGACTGGATCTATATTGAAATATAGATCTGCACTGTATCCTGGCTGATCATTAGGGTATAGGTCCTCATTCTTTTCTCACAGGGTTATATCTTTGCAGATGTAACCAGATTACTGATTTATTTAAATTACTTTAACATTGTTTATATATTGCGGACTTGTTGAGCAATTATTGGCTCACCCCTTTTTGTTGTTATTCGCCTTATTGTTTTCAGTTAAGAAGGGAAATGAAACCTATCAGGACTCGAGTAATAAAGAAGCGAGTCAAGCTGCGAGACCCTGTCATACCCAAGGTGTTGATTCCAATCCAGGAAGAAAGCTTTGAGTTGCCTGAACAGGTGGAGTATAGATAGTTAGTGTATGTGCTTGAATAAAGATGAACTTAGTTTAAAACTAGTTAGACAATGGTTTGTAATAAAGAGAGTTTGTAAGATTTTAAATTTGGTTTGTAATAAAGTAGTTAGTGGTTCTTGCTTTCATACTTCAATCTAAAAAGATCCTGGTTAGTGTTAAAGGGGTTTAGATATTTTCCATTATTATTATTACACACGTTGTGCTGGTTTGGTGATTAGCTAGTAACCCCCAGACTTATACCCCGGGTCTAGAGGGAGTTATACCACTCTTATACCAAATACTTCAAAATATTTACCAATATCACTTCAAATCCTAAAAAAATGTTACAAAATAGCCAGAGTTAGTTACAATCCAATAAAAATATAAAATGAATAATCTACAATGTCTTCAATCTAATAGTGATAGGCCATAATACAATTAGGCCCAAGAAATACTACAAAAACCCAATAGAAAAGGACCCCAAGCCCAACTGGGTGTGGGCCCCGGACACGTGGCACTCTCACAAGATAGCAGCTGTCCCATATTACCCAAAATAGCATGGCAGCATCCCAGTTATCCATGTGTCAAGACCTCAGGCTATCCCAACAACAAGGGAATAGTTGGGCACCGTTGCGTATCTGGACCATCCAATTATCCACCGACCAAGATTCACCAATGGCTAGGATGAAAAGGAACAAACCCCCAAAATCCTAAATTGGGAGCCTATAAAAAGCCTTTTGAATCTTTACACACATACACACACCACAAATGAATATTTGAATAACTCCTGTTTCATCATCCTTCTTCTTCTTCTTCAAGAAACCCTTTTTTATCCTCACACCGAAGTTATCGCGGGGACGCCACCTCCCTCTGGTTACAACCCAAACTTACACGCCTTTATCTCCATGCAAACAGAGATCGAGTCTGAATAGGGAAGGGAGAAGAGCTCGGGGAAGAAAGGAAGTTATCATTGGCGTAAAAGCAAAAATAAAAAGTTGCACGACAAATTATGAAGAAGAAAATGCATTGAAATCATACCTCCGGGGCAAACCAACCTCGGTGCAGGTACTGATCACAAGTACACAAATTAAATCCACAAATGAAGCCAAAAGGCTTAATTCTTAGAAAATAACTTAAAGAAAATTACAAGGCACGCATGCCGTTTACTGAGTAGTAGGATTTTTGGGAGGAGGAGGTAAAGTCTTTTCGCGCGCATCTTTAGGAGGAGGAGGCTGCTGGGTCTCGGAGGTGCCTTCTTCTGCTGCCTTAGCATTTTCAAGGCAAAGTTCCTCAGCCAGATAAAGTTCTATGAATCTGTCCATGTTCCCTCCCGGATTCTCAGCCAAACAAGCATATGCTATATCCCAGCATAGGTTCATCTTCTGAAAGATCTTATCATTGAGCTCTTCATAATAAGTTGGCTTACCACGGAAGGCGTTAAGCACATCCTCCTCCCGGGGCCTCGCAACAAGCTCCTCTTGAAGAGTACCAACCGCCCGGGTAGCTTCTTCACGGGGTTTAACCTCCTCAGCAAGAGCTCTCTTGTGCTCCTGGGACTCAATCTCCTTAGCCTCCCGGTAATTTGTACAATCCTTCCGGAGCTTCCGCAACTCCTTACCCGAAAAATGGACAAATTTCTTTTCTTAGGAACATATACAAGATTCGTCACAAAAAGGATACAGCAGCCTTGGCATCTGCCAACTTCCCCTTGTAGTTGGTGATGATGGTGGCACAGCTCGAAATCTGCGCGTTAGCCTGAAATAAGAAACGCAGAATAAACAAAAGTACAATATGATAAAGTGCATACAAAATCTAAATACAAACTTATGAACCTCTGTTACATCCTGAACCAGATGGTTAAGGAAAGTGTCAACATCCTCCCGAGAAAAGAGATCATAATCCGTCGGAGATGCGTAGTTATCAAACATCTCCGTACGGCGATCATCAAGCGTGAGCTTCGCCAACAATTCCTTCATGGCATCCTCCTTAACCAATCGCCTGCTCTCTTCCTCCACGGGGTTCGGGGCAGCCGTCCTCCTACGTTGCGGGCTCCCAGACCCCCTACATCTTCCTCACAGCTTTCCTCTTACAAGGATACAATTCTCCAACTTCTTCCTCCTCATCTCCAGCATCCACACTCCCAGTATCAACAATCACGGGGGCTCTTGCTCCGGAACAGCTTGACGCACAACGGTCCCGGAAGAACCCATATCCCGGAGGTTGGAACCACTGCCACCATCGGCCTTCTTCTGGCCCTTTCCCAAATTCTCTTGAATCTACCAGCCAAATCCTTGAATTGCTAAGACATTTCGTGATGAAACTAGTTCAAAACCGAGATACTTGCACAAAAGAAAAATAAAGTCAAAACTACGAAGATCCTGGAGCACGTAAAGAAAGACAAAAGGAAAATATGCAAATAGAAGAACTCCAAACAGCGAAAATACTTACATCCAGCATTATACAATGTTTGGTTACACAAAAAATTATCCCGGATCCACTGCGAACCGAGGGCCCCGCAGAAGTGGTACATCTTCGTAAGAGCGTCTCCCCCGAGCCACTGGGTAGGGAACTTGTCTGAGTTAATTACATTCTTATACAATAGCATAAACCCTAGGTCCCCATCCCGGACAACGATGAACTCCTGATACAAACCCCGAAGAGAAATTAGCATGAAGACCGGGGATTTTATGGCATCCGCGAGAAACCCACACTCATTCATATTGAAGGTAAACTCGTAAAAAAGGAAGTTTGTGGATTTCTTGATTTTGAAGAGGTTATGGAAAAACTTGAAGGTTGGCAGGTATTCCATCACATAACCAAGTGATCCACTTAACAAAGTTCGGGGCATACTGAGTGAATGGAATCCCGTACACATCCCGACACAATGATTTGGTAAACTGGTGAAGGTTATGTCTCATACTGCGGAGGTGTTCTAGAGGAATCCCAACACAACCACCTGCTGACATGTGATCAACTCTCTCATGAGGCTCGGGCCACCTCCACTCTAGACCATCCCCGAAGTGAAATATGGTCTTAAATACATCATCTATTTGGCTATCCGTATACTTCCTAACCTCGGGATGTACAGGGGCAGGAGCATAACCCGTCCCCGGGGCGTTAAAGAAAAGCCCATCCATACGGGTCTGGTTATACTACTCCCTATCCAAAAATCTATAAGCGTCAGACAGGTCGCGGAAATAAAAGTCAAGAGGAGGAATATTCTCTCGGGGCTGTACAAAATAATGATCTATGTCTACCTAGGACCCATCCCTACGGGCCCAGGTCTGCCCGTGGGAGCAAGCAAATAGGCGGGAAACTCGCTAACTACAGGTTTCGTGGAACAAGAGGCATATTAACATGCTCTGGAGAAGAATCACTAGAATAGGTTTCGGGAAAACCTATGTAATTAGGACGCTCGGATCGATGGTTAAGGTTAGTTAATTGCATAAATCTCCCACTAGTCATACAACTACCCGGAGTCTATGTCATTTCAGATACAAAAATGAAAAACAAAAAACAATACACTCGAAAATAGTAACTACAAAATCAAAACAACTAAAATATGCATTACAACCTATACATGCAAATATATTCACACAAAAGTGTGATTAACTACAAACACAAACCCAGATCTCCCAAAAGCAAAACACTAATTATTTATCAAAACCCGAACCCCAAAGATCCAAAACACAAACACAGAAACCACAAAATAAACCCAGTTTTATAAAACCAAATCGCAAACATGAACAACAGAACTAAATCAACAGTTCAATTAACAACAAAAGTGCATGCATAAGCAAAGAAGGGACAACCGAATTCACCAAATCAAGGACAACTACAATAAAATAACACAAGAGAAGAGTTTGAAAACTTACAAAAAAGCAGGAGAAAAGAAAAGCTTCACGGAAGAACACCGAAGAAAAAGCTTCAAAATGCCTTAAAGAAAACTCAGAGTATGTTTTTTGTATTTGTGTTTGCGTAAAGAATGAAAAGAAAGAAAAGTGCCGGTATTTATAGAAGAAAAAAGGGGCAAAAAAACCAACTCAATCGACGTGTAACCGCATCCACGATCATGGGACACATGGCACGATTCTAGCCTTCAAAAAAAATAAATCTGGCAGTTAATGTGCCGACTGTAAAACACTATAATTACACAGTTGTAATCATTTAATTGGCGCAATTTTTTAGGAGAAAATAGAGGAGTAAAAACTGCACATTTGCATATATATATATGTGCATATATACACACAAACGTACTATAAGGAAACCCAACCGCCACCTGACACCACAGAAAAATGACAAAGACTATACACTCCAGCCATATCTCAAGCTTATCCTATCATATCGAAGGGCCTACACATACATAACTCCGGGGCCCTGTAACCAACAACACCCTGGAGTTAGGGCCACAAATCAGAGAAAAATGCAGAATTTTTCCCAAGTTACAAAAATCAAAGAAATCAAGGGGCCTACCCAAACATAACTAAGGGGCCTTGTGACCAACAACGCCCCGGAATTAGGGGCCACAAATCAAAGAAATATGCATAATTTTTCCAAATAACAAAAATCAAGGGGCCTACCCAAACATAACTCTGGGGCCTTGTAACCAACAATACCCCGGAGTTAGGGGCCACAAATCAAAGAAAAATGCAGAATACTTCCCAAGTTACAAAAATCAAGGGGCCTACCCAAACATAACTCGGGGGCCTTGTAACCAACAACATCCCGAAGTCAGGGGCCACAAATCAAAGAAAAATACATAATTTTTCCCAAGTTACAAAAATAAAGAAGCCTACCCAAACATAACTCCGGGGCCTTGTAACCAACACCCCGGAGATAGGGGCCACAAATCAAAGAAAAATGCATAATTTTCCCAAGTTAGAAAAATCAAGGAGCACACCCAAACACAATACCAGAGCCATGTAACCAACAATATCCCGGGGTTAGGGGCCACAAATCAAAGAAAACTGCAGAATTTTTCCTAACATACATAATTCAAGGGCATACCAAAAGACAACTACGAACTACAAATATATTCCCCTATCCGGGAAACCCGCATAAGGGAGTGGGAGGCATATGATAGGCCATAATACAATTAGGCTTAAGAAATACTACAAAAACCCAATTAAAAAGGCCGACATGCCAACTGGGTGTGGTCCCCGGACACGTGGCACTCTCAAAGAATAGCAACGGTCCCATATTACCCAAAATAGCATGGCAGCATCCCATTCATCCATGTGTCAAGACCTCAGGCTATCCTAACAGCAAGGGGATAGTTGGGCCCCGTTGCCCATATGGCCCATCCGATTATCCATCAACCAAGATTCATCAATGGTTAGGATGAAAAGGTACAGACCCCCAAAATCCTAAATTGGAAGCCTATAAAAGGCCCCAAAAAAGGAGTTATAGGGGTTACTTCTTGAATCTCTATACACATACACACACCACAGATATATATATTTGAATAACACATGTTTCATCCTCCTTCTTCTTCTTCAAGAAACCATTTTCTTATCCTCACGCCGGAGTTATCGCGGGGACGCCACCCCCTCCGGTTCTATTTTACAGGAACCCACCTTACAACCCTACCTCACACGCCTTCATCTACATGCAAACAGAGATGGAGTCTGAACAGGAAAGGGAGAAGAGCTCGGGAAAGAAAGGGAGTTATCAAATAGCATTTGCAAATTTGCTTCTCTCTTTCCCAAGCACTTCAAGACAACTTTTTGGAAGTGCATGCCAAAATAAAATCAATCTCATTTAAAACTAATATAATATTAAAATATAAATATAATCAAAATGATTTCAAAATGTTTGACTAACCTTAACCTCTTCCATCCTAACAGAGCATGACTTCACGTTATAATCACCAAGAACACTATGAAGGATCCCTTGTATGATGTGTTCATAATCTAGCCATATTCTATAATGTATATTGAGGTTTACAATCGTGTGGAATAATATACAATTTAATAATACCTAATATAATATCGCTACATATTTGAACTAGTAAACACGTAATAAAATAAACACAATCTACTGTGGATGTATAGTATATTAAATAATACTTTATATGGATACTTATAAAACATATGATCAAATAAAATCCCTAGTTCGGGCAAAAATTAGGAATTTAGTAGTTATTCATAATTTTATAAAAGGTTTATTATATTTGAGATTGAGATCGAGCTAGAATCCACTAACTAGTATTAGAAACTCTCTCAAGGTGCCTACGTACCCTCTCTAGCTAATAGGGATCAAATCTACGTAATTCGCTACTTTTAGCTAGTGTATTGTTTCGTAAATCCAATTGCTATCATTCAATGATATATACAAATTTACTTGGAAGATAACATAATTATTTGAGTTACAAGATTAATAATTTTGAGAAATTAATAGATATTGTTTCAAAATATACAAGATTAAAATATACCTATGGAGGTAGACTTAGGTATTCATTTATTATTGTAAATTTATCTTATCATGCTACATTATCAATATATTTAACTTACTTTATAATATTTTAGTGCATATAACTACCTAATAAGTTTAACATTAACTTATCTCTGTATCATGAGCTATTCTACAACAACTTATAGCTACACTAATAGGCTTAGGTCCTTTTAAAACTACCAATATCTCCCTAACAGAGTTGCACTATGTACTCTGCATTATTTTATGCCCTTGCCTGCATGATATATCAAAATAAAATATAGTATTAAACTTTTATTATATACATAAAAAGATGCATAAAATATACCTTATAATTTACCAAAAACTAGAACTCCTCTCGTGCACCAAACACGTCAAAATCTTTATCATCATCATTTCAAATCCTGCAAAATATTACTAAATAGCCAAAGTTAGTTATAATTCAATAAAAATATAAAATGAACAATCTACAATGTCTTAGATCAAATAGCATCTATAAATTTGATTCTCTCTCTTTTCCAAGAACTTTAAGACAACTTCGTAGAATATACTAGAGCAGAAGCCTGCTAAAATAAAATCAATTTCATTCAAAAATAATTTATAATCAAAATTACATTCAATCAAAATTATTTAAAAATATAGAAGACTAACCTTGACCTCTGGCAACCCAACAGACCATGACTTCACTTTTATAATCACCAAGAACCCTATGCACGATCCTTTTAGGATGTGTTTATAATCTAGCCCTATTCTATAGAGATATCACAATCATATTGAATAATATACAATTTACTAATACATAATATAATATCTAAATTTATTTCAACTAGTAAACATGTAATAAAATGAACACATGGAGTGTATGATATATTAATCAATACTGTATATGGATCTTAATGAAACAGATGATCAAGTAAAAACCCCGATTCGGTCCAAAATTAGGAATTTCGTGATTATTCTTGAATTTATAAAAAAATTATTATATTTTGGATTGAGATTGGGCTAGTTTCCGTTAACTAGTATCGAAAACTCTCTCAAGGTGCCTACGTACGCTCTCTAGTTAATAGGGATCAAGTTCTCTAGTTAATAGGGATCAAGTGCATGTAGTTCTCTACTTTGAGCTAGTATATTGTTTCATTCCCCCAATTGTTATCATCCAATAATATATACGAATTTATTTGGAAGATAGCATAATTTTTGAGTTACACGATTAATAAATTTGATAAATTATTAGATTTTGTTCCAAAATACACATGGTTAAAATATACCATTGAAGGTAGATTTAGGTATACATTTATTATTTTAGATTTATTTTATCATGGTACATTATCTATATATTTAACTTACTTTATGATAATTTAGTGCATATCACCACCTAATAAGTTTAACACTAACTTACCTCCCTATCATGAGCTATTCTACAAAAGCTACGAACTATACGCCTAGATCCTTTTGAAACTACCAATACCTCCCTAACATAGTTGCAGTACGTACACTCCATTGTCGCATGCCCTCGCCTAAATGATATATCAAAACAAAATGAAGTATTAAACTTTTACTATATACATAAAAAGATACATAAAATATACCTTATAATTTATTGAAAACAAGAACTCCCCTCTTGCACCAAACACATTAAAGTGTTTATCAATATCGCTTTAAATTCTGCAAAATGTTACTAAATAGCCAAAGTTAATTATAATTTAATAATAATATAAAATGAATAATCTACAATGTCTTCAATCAAATAGCATCTGTAAATTTGTTCTCTCTTTCCAAAGCACTTCAAGAAAACTTTGTAGAATAAACTAGAGAAGAATCATGCATTAACAAAATCAATCTCATTTAAAACTAATTTCAAATCAAAGTGTATATTCAATCAAAATGATTTCAAAATGTAGAAGACTAACCTTGACTTCTTCCATCCTAACAGACCATGATATCACGTTAATCACCAAGAACTACGTAGGATCCCTTGTAGGATGTGTTCTTAATCTAGCCCTATTCTGTGTTCTTAATCTAGCCCTATTCTGTGGTGTATGTGAGGTTTACAATCGGGTGGAATAATATACAATCTACTAATACCTAATATAATAACTATACATATTTGAACTAGTAAACACGTAATAAAATAAACACAATCTACTGTATGAGGTGTATAGTATATCAATTAATACTTTATATGGATACTAATAAAACATATGATCAAATAAAATCCCCAGTTCGGGCTAAAATTAGGAATTAAGTGGTTATTCATGAATTTAATAAAAGGTTTATTATATTTTTGATTGAGCTTGAGCTAGTTTCCATGAACTAGTATCAGAAACTCTCTCAAGGTGCATACGTACCCTCCCTACTTAATAGGGATCAAATCCACGTAGTTCTCTATTTTGAGCTAATATATTATTTCGTAAACCCAATTGCTATCAATCAAAGATACATACAAATTTGTTCGGAAGATAGCATAATTATTTGAGTTACACGGTAAATTTGAGAAATTATTAGATTTTGTCTCAAAATATAAAGGATTAAAATATACCATTGGAGGTAGATTTAGGTATTCATTTATTATTATAGATTTATTTTAACATGCTACATTATCTATATATATTTAACTTTATTTATAATAATCTAGCACATATAACTACCTAATAAGTTTAACATTAACTTACTTCTGTATCATTAGCTATTTACAACAACTTCTAGCTACACGCTTAGGTCCTTTTAAAACTACCAATACCTCCCTAACATAAATGCACTATGTTTTCTACATTATTGTATACCCTCGCCTACATGATATATCAAAATAAAATGTTATATTAAACTTTTATTATATACATAATAAGATTCATAATACATACCTTATAGTTTATTAAAACTAAAACTCCTCTTGTGCACCAAACACGTCAAAGTCTTTATCATCATCACTTCAAATCCTATAAAATGTTACTAAATAGCCAAAGTTAATTATAATTCAATTAAAATATAAAATGAGTTTGCTTCTCTCTCTCTTTCCCAAGAACTTCAAGACAACTTTGTAAAATAAGATAGAGTAGAAGCCTGCCAAAATAAAATTAATTTTATTTAAAAATAATTTATAATCAAATTATTAATTCAATAAAAAGTATTTAAAAATATATAAGACTAACATTGACCTATGCAACCCAACAGACCATGACTTCACTTTTATAATTACCAAGAACCCTATGCAAGATCCTTTTAGGATGAGTTTATAATCTAGCCCTATTCTATAAAGATATTATAATCGTATTGAATAATATACAAGTTTCTAATATGTAATGTAATATCTAAAAATATTTGAACTAGTAAACACATAGTAAAATGAACACAATCTATTGTATAAAGTTTATAGTATATTAATCAATACTGTATATCGTATAAAGTTCATGTAGTTCTCTCTCTAACTCTCCTTATCTTCTCTTCTTTCTCTCTCTGTATCTCTTTCTCTCTCTATCTATGAACTCGAGTTAACTCAGAGTTCTGTTTGTGTTTTCGAACGTTTGGTTTTCAATTTAATAGGAAACCAAGTTTAAAGCCCGACCGTTTGATCAATTTCAGTTTGTTATCTGACAGCTTCTATTTTAAATTAATATAAATTTTATCTGATAAATGTATATAAGAAGAAGATCCTACTTATATATCTATACTATGCAATATAACCGAAATGTGGTACAATTTGGTTCAACGGTTATCCCCTAATTTTAGTTATTAAGAAAATATAAAAATAGTGTTATACATCCGCTAAAGTACTAAATTATTAAAATACTACGCACATAGTCTACTTATGCTAATAAACTACAATCACACTTTATCCTATTATATAATATACTATAATAACCAAAATGAGATATAATTTGGTTCAACGGTTATCCTTTAATTTTATTTATTAAGAAAATAAATAAATAGTGTTATATATACGCTAAAGTACTAAATTATTAAAATACTACGCACATAGTCTACTTATCATACTAAACTACAACCACACTTTATCCTATTATTAAAAAAAATAGTGTTATATATCCACTAAATTTCTAAATCGTTAAACTAATAGATATAGTATACTTATCCTACTAAACTACGATCACACGTTACCCTATTATTTTTTTATAAATTTATTATTATTATATATTTATATAAATATTTTAAAATTATAATATGACGGAATAAATAAATTTTTTAAATATTAACAGGAACCCGTGCATCACACGGGATTTAAGCTAGTATACTATAATAACCGTAATGAGGTATAATTTGATATACTTTTTTTTGGTTGGTTTGTTTATCCTCATTCATGATCGTCATGTCACGCCCCAACAAAATTCAATCTCTTTCAGTGCGGAAGATTTTAGAGAAGACCGGAATGGTCCGGATGACTCTAGAATATAGAGGAATATTGTCGAAGTCTTTAGAAAGGGCTTGGAGATTCAAGAAGGATCTAGAAGATGGCGGACCTTGGGGGAGCTTGGTGGAACCTTCCAGAACCTTCAAGGCTTGGGAGCTTTCTAGAGATTTCCTATATATAAATATGTATATTCTAGATAAGGATATTCTAGAATAATCATGTGTAATTAGATAGTGGAATAATCTAGAAGCATGTGGTATGTACATGTTCTATAATTCTCTCCAAGTGGTGAAGGAGCCTATAAATAGGTGAGACCCTTCATTTGGAGAGGCATAGAGGAAGATAAAGTGGAATAGTGGGATTGTGAGAATTGAGAGCAAAGTGAGAGCATTCAAGTAGGAAGGTAAGAGGGTTTCCTAGTGAGGGTGAGTGCTAAACTTTGTAATACTAGCAAGGGGCTAGTGTGTGGATCAAAGGTATCCAACTTTGTAATATTGGGGTTACTAATAAAGAAAGGGTCTTTGTTAGTAAAGTTGTGTGTGTCTACTATTACATTTCTCTTATATATGCTGCATAAGTATTAGGGCGACACTTGGGGAAGGTTGGTTTAGTAGTTCATTTGGATGGCGACAAGCGCTAGACGCCGGCACGGTTGAACTTAGAAGGGGTCGAACTCTACGGACGTGACAACTTGATATCAGAGCCAAAGGTTACGGAGGGTGTATCTTTACACGAAGCATGGTGAAAAAGGTTGACGAAGTTCTCGTGGCGTTCAACATGAGCTTGGAGAAGCTGGAAGCGTGCATGGAGAAAATCGAGAGCCATTTCAAAATCTTGAAGGACCATGTATTTGAGGATCTTGGACGTGTGAAAGAGGAGGTCCCATACTTGCAAATGAAGGAGGTGGCACGAGAGGATCGAGTCACTAATTTGGAGAAGATAGTCGCTAAGGCATGCAATATCTTCATGGCACAATTGGCTAGGATTAAGGCTGGCATGTAAGGAGGCGGCTTCATGGCGATGGAGGCACAAAGGTTGGAGGCACTTAAACCCAAGGAGTTCAATCGCGTAATGGACACCAAGGTTATGGAGAACTTCCTTTTGGATGTGGAGAATTATTTCGAGGCGGTCGGCATTGTTGACGAGGCGACAAAGGTATGTACGGCTGCCCGATACCTTTGTGATAATGCTACTTTATGGTGGCTTCGGAAGCACGCCGATATGGAAAAGGTCCTTTTCCACATAGACACGTGGGGAGACTTTAAAAGGGAGATTAAGAGGATATTCTACCCGGGAACGTGATCTATATGGCGAGGAAGAAGCTAAGGGAGCTCAAACATCGGGGCAACATAAGGGATAATGTGAATGAGTTCACTAACTTGATGTTGCAAATTCCAAGCATGACCGGTGAGGATTTCTTGTTTTACTTTGTGGATGGACTGCAACATTGGGATAAACAATAGCTTCAATGAAAGAACGTCAAGGATGTAGATGAGGCTATAACCGTGGCAGAGTCCTTGGTGGAGTTTTAAAGGGAGTCTTCTAAATCGAATACGCTTCATGAGGAGAGCGATGAAGGTAATGATGAATAAGATGTTGACTCGAGAAGTGGAAGTCCACGAAGGCGGCACGATGCGGGGGCAACATCAAGCCATGGCCCAAGCAAAGAAAAGCCTAAGGGCTATGTGCCGAAGAAGGGATGCTACGTGTGCAAGGGGCCACATGTGATGGAGAAGTGTCCAAAGTTGGGGTCATTGAGCGCAATTATCCAACGTGAGGAAGAGGTGTCGGGGAGGTTGTCGACCTGAGAAAGGGTTGAGGCGCCACCGTTGGAACCAAGGGTGACCTACCTTGGAAGTTTGAGGCTAGTTGAGGATGATCAACCCTCAACAAAGGAGGAGAAGGGACGGCAAGCCAAGAAGCACTACGCCATAGATGGACTATAGCAACAATAAAAAAATGTTACAATAGGCCCAGAAAAATGTTACTACAACCAGAAAAAAGCCCTAAGGTAACATAAAAATTAAGTTGCTTTTTTTTGAGTTACCTTAGGCCCCTAAGGTAACATTACTTTTGCCCTGGTGTAACATTCACATTTGTGTTACAATAGCAGTCAAAAGTAACATCAATCTATGTCTATAGTATCACATTATGCATGTTACCTTTGCACTTAGAATTTCTAAAAAATGGGGCCCACCAGTGGGGCGTGGGCCCCACTGGTGGACTCCATTTCTGGGCCCCTGGTGGGGCCCACTTGTGGGCCCCATTTTTTTGCAAATTATAAGTGCAAAGGTAACATACATAATGTGATACTATAAATATACTTTGATGTTCCCTTTGATGCATATTGTTACAATAATGGTTCGTATTATACCAATTTGTTTGTAACATTTAAGTACCTAATTTAGGGGTGTAAACGAGCTAAACTGTTCGTAAGCTACTCGAACTCGGCTCGTAAAAAATTTAAATTCGACTCGAAGATAATCGAGCTGAGCTCGAGCTTTTGTAATTTTTAACCGAGCCGAACTCGAGCTTCGAATTATTCGGCTCGTAAGGTTCGCGAGCCTTATCGAGCATCTATTATTTTAAATTTTTTTATTATAAATATATTTTTATGTAAATTTTTAATATTTTTTATATATTTTTTATTTATCATCGAGTCAAACTCGAGCCGAACTCAAGTCGAACCGATCATATTTTGAATTTTTGTTAATATTTAGTGAATTAATTCGAGCTTTCGAGCCGAACTCGAGCCTACCGAACCTTTTACGAGCCGAGATTCGAACTTGAAATAAAGGCTCGGTCGAGCTCGAGCCCGAACTATTTTAATCGAGCTCGAGCCGAGCGTGGTAGTATTCGACTCGGCTTGGCTCGAATACACCCCTAACCTAATGTAACATATTTTTCAAAAGAAAATTGACAGGAATGGTTTGTAAATTCAACATGCCATAAAACTTATTTTTCATCCAAGTCAACAAAATAAATAATTCAAACCAAACTCCAAATCAGTTTTTTCAGAAACCCCCACCAAATACTACATTTTTCACACAATTCACCAACTCCACATACTCCAAAGAACAGGTACTTAGTCTAGGATGATTAATAAACATCTGAAGCTAGTACGATAATACTTGGTACTAGTATGCAACATAAGATATGTAAAAAGATACACATCTGAAATCTAAAAGTCAGAGTCTCCAGTAACTGGTGTGAGGTAATTGTCATCATCGCTGGTTGTACAAAAATCTTGATGATTGATTGTGATGCCTAGATTTGTGTCGGCTATTTTTTTAAGTAACCAGGCCATATTCTCCTGCACCTTCTTGTTGACTTGCATATCCACTTCTTCTTGTACCTTCTTGGTCGTCGATGCCTCGACTTCACTCACCAGAGTCTGCTTTATCTTTCCTGCCAACTCTTGTACATAAGTGTTTGCCGAACTAGCAGTACTGGAGTAACCTTTTGCAACATCAGGACATCTTCCATGGAGCCAAGATGGCCCATATTTTTTTCCATTAGAAAGTAGTTCCTCGTTGGGATCTTCGCTCGTACTGATTTTTTTTTAATCTTTTTCTACATACCAGAAAAACAAACAAACACTCGGTCACACAATAATTTAAATGTTTCACTAACTAATTTCAAAATAACCGAATAATTTAAACCAATTCAATTCACAATTAGTAATCATTAAATCAACAATACATGCAGGTACATAAATAAATCTATTAAACACCAAACAAATCACAAAACACAACTAACTATCTTTCGATATTAATGGATATTCCGAAGCACTAAAAAAGACATACAATCTTGTTTTTTATTTCTTCAATGTTGGTCTTATACTCACCACCATCAGTACGCTCACGAGTCTCAACAAATACCCCTGCTTCTGGTGGTGGACACTGATTCTTTGTCTTTTTTTCTGACAAAAATGAACAAGTTAGCCAAAAGAAATTTAGAAAATTAATTTCGAGATTCAAAGAAATATATGTAACCAAAAGCCTGCCCATATTCATATATATGCGTAACAACTAGCTTATTGAGGGTAATTTGTATAATTGAGATTCTGGTCTATACAAATTTTATGTTTTTCATTCATGATAAGTACTAACATACCATATTGTTTCGAATTTGTGCGAAAGTCTTTGGACTTGTAGTGTGTGTGTCTTTATACTGACATCAACTTCTTGCATTTGTCGCTGCTCTTTTTTAAAAAAATATGAAGTTCCTTTATGTCACTTAGATTAAATATAAATATAGAATTAAATATGAAAGTGAAAGGGGAAATAGAAAATCTTAATGCTTTCATCATTCCAGTACTCCAGCAACATCTTGAAACTCTCAAGGGGAATATCATTTGGCCTATTTTCTATATGTTCTTTATCAGTTTCAAATGCTTTATAATGCGCCTTCTTAATTAGGCTCTTACGTGTCTTCCAAGATGACTGAATGGTTTTCAACAACCATGTTTCACATTCATCAGGTATAATGTATCTTTGCTGGAAAAAGTCAAAAAAGGGAAAACACACAAGTACAGTTAATCAAAGATAATGTTGCACAAAAATAAATCACGATAATTGAAAAGTGTATATGATATCTTGACATAATTCCACAGTGTATTTTTTAAAGTTTTCGGAACATCACGCCAAGAAACATAGGTAAATGATACGCATCTCTTCGCGAGTGTCCCCAAGAAGTTACTAAGTTCATAAATTACTTTTTCCTCATCTGAAATGGGCTGGAACCTTTCATTCATCTGAAGGACAACTTGGTGGTCCATTTTTCTAGTATGAACCCTATCCATCCTCGTCGGTCCTCTCAACCTTTTAGGAACTTCAACTATATGTATTTATGAGTAAAAATTACTTGCAGGAAAATCAAACAAAGTAGGAATATTATAATAAATTTGATTATATTTATGGGTGTTTTTCTAATATGTCCTATTTCAAAGATTGATCTATAAAGATGTCTTATTTTTAGTTTTTAGTTTTTTAATGGGTGTCCTTATAATAAGCAGCCCTTATATTATAGCTTATTTTTTAAGTCAGAATAAGTTGTTTGATAGTGTTTAATTTCTTCTTATTTAAATATGTCTGATTAACTGGCTATAGTTAAGGATCGTAGCTGATAAATTAAATATAGGGATTTTTTACTCATATGTCCCATTTTAAAAATTTATTTATAAATATATCCTATTTATAATTATATTTATAAATATTTCCCATATTCAAAATTTCTTGTATTTTTAAATTAACCATGGTTAAATTCACAATTTCAGGTATTTAAATGACATATATAACCTTTATTACCAATAAATGGATGAATATTTATGTTACTGTTAATTACTAATAGATGGAAGGAATAATCAATATAAAGAATACACTAAACTGATGCACAAAGTGATACGTACATGAATGCACAGTTTATCTAATCATAAATAAAGGAGAGAAGATATCTGCTTCCTCCTCTTCTTCCATGTCCGGAAAAATATTTTCTTCAACAGCATTTTCTATAGCAATCTTTGTAGTTGCAGTTGTACTTGGAGAAATTTTCGTTGTTGCTGCTTCCTTTTGGCGCTTTCGCATAGCCCAAAAAGCCTCCATTGAACCATTTGCTTCAATAGATGTCGATTGCTGAATGAAAGGTTCTGCAAGTTCCACATGCGATAATGACTGATTTTCCTTCTCAGTAGCATCCTCAGTTCCTTGCTTCTGTGATGTAACAGTATTGGCTCATGAGCGTGTTGTCGGTCCACGTCCAATAAGCACCTTGGTTTTCTCAGTTTTCCCTCTCTGAAATATAAATTATTTTAGACACAACATTTATATATATATGAATGACTCAATTTAATGCCATGTCATTTATGACGTACCTTTTTAGTTCTTGATCCATCATCCTTACTAGAAACCTTCCTTTAAGTTCCCGATCCACCATCCTTACTAACAACCTCAATATCCATAGCTAGATCATATTCCTCATCGCTCCCCTCTTGTACATGCTTCTTTTTTTTGAATTTATCTTTCAAGATTGAGTTTCTCACTTCAGAAGAGAGTGTAGGAAGATTGAGGGCAAAAAAGACTTCATTGTTCCTTTTTACTGTAGCCGCTCTCTATTTTTCATACTCCGTTAGAGGAGGTGGAGGGGGTAGATTCTGCAATTTCACATAAAGTCATTAATCTGGGACATATTATACATATCCCCTTATATATTTTAAAACTAAACATGGGAACCTACATGTACTTAAACAACAATAATCTAACAAGAAAAATATAGGTATTACTGAATTATTGCAATTTTAGATTAGCTAATTACTGGATTAATTATATGCTGACCTCCAGTTCATTTTCTCCCATACGCTCATCTTCATGAGTATCCTGTAAACTCAACTTACTCCTAACACTTGGAGGAGTTTCACAAACACCACCATCAGTGATTTCCCGCACTCTAGAAAGCCGGGGTGACTTCCGAGTACCCTCCAGGGGGAAGTTCTTTGAGTTCTTCTTCCCAGCCTTATCAACTTGGTTTGCCTTCTTGTTCATCTTCTGTTGTTGTAGTTGATGAGTGGTTATAAACTGCCGCTTAACTTGCTTTTTAGCTATAAAGACATAAAAATAATAATTATGAGTTTAAATAAAATCTAAATATAGTAACACCTATATATTCTGATGCCCCGGTTTATGTACAGTTAAGGTATATTTCTGAAATGAAATTACTATTACCTGCTAAGATATCCTTTCTTGGTCGTATTATTACAAAGGGTTGCATTTGCTCCATTGGTTTGATACTGCTATCAATGACATTGTCAAGATAAAAATCAACATTTTCACCGTCTGTAGCTCCTGCAGTTAATGAACACAAGTCCACATCATTGGCCACCAACTTCCACCCCCTACTTATCACCTTTTCTCACATAAATCCCTCCAATTTCTGAATATTAATGTGGCGCCCTCCAAACCCGGGTCAGAAGTTTGGGGTCCACACACACACCTTAATTATAACCTGCTTATAACAATAATAAAGATAATAATAATATATACAGTGACCCTAATTACCAACCACCACGGATCGCAACAGGTTAAAGTATGCACACAAGCCAAACACACTAATATATTACAAACCGTTCAAATCCCAACTATTTCAAACTCAAACTGAGTATTAAACATTATTACAAACTTTTACAAACTTAAATTATCCCAAAAGAAGCCTACTAGCTCAGCTTTCTCAACCTGAACCCCTAGCTCTCGCTCTGGACTGGGGATCCTCGCTACCAACTGGTTCCTTTTTAACTGGAAAGAATATAAACAACATCGCACAAATGAGCTAACTAGCTCAGCAAGTCATAATGACAAAACTGAGAATAATGATCATCAGGTGAATATGATTATGATATCAAGTAAACATTGGATTATAATTTAGAATTAGATATTATACTTTTAATTTAAAAACCAAGGTTAGGCTGCTGATCAGTCACGCACTAACCCCGAGTAAGGCACACAGCATTGCTCTAACTACTGGATCCAAGGCACACATTGGCCTAACTTGACCATTATATGGTCTGACCATGAATCTGGTCCACAATTTTATAAAAACAATCCAATTCTAACATAATAACAGAATATGCAATAATAAACAATAACTGAAATCATTAACAACAATAAATGTTTAACAATGAAAGAGTTTCAATCCTTGTAAGGATCAATAAGGCAATTTAAAAGCTTGGATGCTGGGTAATGAAAGAATTGGATAACAAAGGAATCAACATTTCAGGGTTTCAAAGATTTGGGCTTTCAAAGCATAGGATACAATGATTGAATGTACAAGTAATTCAGTTCAGTGTTTGGAATTTTGTTTACATGTATTTGTGAAGTAATATCGTATACTTGAGATTTGTGTTTAGGTATACAACAATCAATGGTCTAGAAAGAATAAGGTTTATGGCTCAAGAACAATAACTGGAATCAGGGTTTAGGTTTCAGTGCTTCAAAGCACTTGCAATATCAACAAGACTATCACGTATTACAATATTTCGAGAAAGTTCGGAATACTTGCCTGATATTAGCTTACTACACTGCACTCGCTTCCAATCACAACCGTCTTACTCCTTAACTCTCTGTTTCCCTTTCCTACATCTTGCCTCTTCTGCTCACATATCATAAGCATCTATCAATAATTTACTCATGGAATTTTATTCAACACATACTTCTATCTACCCGTCGTTTACCCAAATCCGATTAACGGATTGAAAGTTATGCAATAATCAAGTAAACACCGAATATATAGACCGATAGTCAATTAACAAGTCACATATAGCATATAATACATCACGTAATCAATGATATATTATTTATAAAGAAGTCTCGGGTCATAAATAGGCTTTCTGGTATTTAAAATGATTTTTAAAACATTTTTCGGAATTAAAACGGGTCGTTGGATCAATTTCGGGTTAATAAACAGGGTTCGGTTGGCCAATTCTGGCTCCGAAATAATTTTAGAATAATTATCGAGCCTTGGAAATAATTTAGAAAAATATTTTAAGGCTCGAAACTATTTTTCAGAATTTTTAAATCATTTTTAAATAATTAAATCTAATTAAATAATTAATTAAAATCAATTAATAATTAATTAAATTAATTAATCAAATAATTTTCGAATTAATTGACCAATTAATCAATTAGAAATTAACTGAAATTAATTAACTAATTAATTTAGATTTATTTGTGAATTAAAAATAATTTTCAGAATTAAAATAATAATTTTTAGAATTTTCAGAAATTAAAAATGAATTTTTATAATAAAAATAAATAGGAAATATGATTTTTAAACATTTTTAAAACAGAAATCCAATTTTTGCAAAGTCTGGAAACTACAGGGACCAAACTGCATCGTTTTCAAAACTGTAGGGACCAAACTGCAATTTTGCAGTCCAGTCGCCGGAAAAAGTCGGGGATGGCCGGAGAACATGTTCCCGGCGTCCTTACCCCACCAACACCTCCAGATCACATCTACAGGTTACCAGGAACACAACCATGCAATCAAAACAACCTAACAATCCCTGAGTTGGCTGGAATTTGGCCGTAAAATTTTTCAGTTTCCGGCGAACATCGAAAACTTCAAAACACAACTCCCTTCTCTACAGACCTCGTTGGTTCATGAAACTTATACGACTAGATTGCAAATTTCACAGAGAACACAACCCATTATAACACAACATCAATCTATCACAGAATAAAAAACCACCAAATTTCAATTAAGAACATTCATACGGGTTATAAACCTTAATTTTAAAATTCGAAAATCAAACTCAAATTTGAACATGTTATTCAACTCCAAATCAGACGTATGACATATGAAAATCATCAGGAAAACAAGCTCTACAACATGCAATCATCAAATCATACAAACAATCATCCGAACAAATATTCATATTTTTAATAAAATAAATTCGAAAATAAATAATTTTTTAGAAAAATAACCTTGATTTCTGCAGGTGTATGGATTACAGAATCTGGTAGAGCTCTTCAAGACCTTCAGATTGGTTACTCGAGCTTTCCAAACCGAATTCAATAACACCTCCAAATGCTTGTTTGATTCTTAGAACAGTTTTAGGAAATTAGGGTTTTTCTCTGAAAATTATATAATTATCTGTCTGCAAATGATTTTGATACGAAATAAATTACGGTAAAAGGCTATTTATAATTACAGAAAATTAGTATCCCGTTGGATCATTCCGGATATAAAACGGTACGTTTATTTGTAAAAACTGATCCAAACGGTATCGGTTTTCGGGATAATTATCCAAATCAGTACAATTTGTACTGCGGTCTTGGTCTCAGCGCCTGGTTACACGTATTACGAAGTGATAATTGTGATAGTTTAATAAAAAGCTCCCGTTTATCAAAAATACGGGTTTTATTGATTTACCGAAACGAATATTGTATTGAAAATGTTGCGCCGGGACCCGCGCAGGACAAACCGTACGCCGAATCGAAAAAGTCAAAACATGGAAAATGCTCGGAATATTACAATTAGGTTAGGAAGGAGTTCTCGAAAGAGTTTCGGGTTCCAAAAACGTAACAACGGTTGACGTCGGTTGGTTCCCGTTTTTATAAAATAGATTTTAATTACCCGGAAAAAGATTTTAGAAATTTCAGATGATTCTTATAAATCCATAAACCAACATAAAAATAATTAGGAAGATATGACAATTATCTATATTTTATTTTGGACATATTAAAATTAAAATACTCAATTAATATTATTTTTGAATATTCAAGTACAGATAACACTTAACAATTAACTCACAGAATAGATACTGAACACACATAATAATTATATAATAGCAAAAATAATTACACGATATATCCCGGATATTACATCCTTCCCCCCTTAAAGGGATTCTGTCCTCAGAATCTCTAAGAAAATAAATGAGGATACTTTTCTCTCATATCACTTTCTAACTCCCAGGTTGACTCTTCAATCTTTGGGTTTCTCCACAATACTCTTACTAACTTTACCACTTTATTTCTCAATACTTTCTCTCTTTCCTCTAGAATCTCTATCGGACTCTCTACATATGATAAATCTGCTTGAAGTTCTATTGGCTCATATTCTATTACATGCCTGGAGTCTGGATTATATTTCTTAAGCATTGATATGTGAAAAACATTGTGAATGTGCTCCATGTGCGGAGGTAACGCCAACTCGTAAGCTACTTTGCCAATACGCTTTAGGATTTCAAAAGGTCCGACATATCTTGGGTTTAGCTTCCCTTTCTTCCCAAACCTCGTTAGTCCTTTCCACGGTGATACTTTCAATAATACCAAGATTCCTTCTTCAAATTCCATGTCTTTTCTTGACTGGTCTGCATATTTCCTTTGACGATCTTGTGCGGCTATTAATCTTTTCTGGATAATTTCAACAACTTCCTTTGTCTGCTGCACCAATTCGGGTCCGAGTATTTTGCGTTCTCCTACTTCATCCCAATATACTGGAGATCTACATTTGCGTCCATAAAGGGCTTCATAAGGTGGCATCCCAATGTTGGCGTGATAACTGTTGTTATAGGCAAACTCTACCAGTGGTAAATGCTCGTCCCAACTTCCTTTGAAATCAATAGCACAAACACGTAGCATGTCCTCGATTGTCTGGATCGTTCTTTCACTTTGGCCATCCGTTTGGGGGTGATAGGCCGTACTCATATTCAATCTTGTTCCCAAACATTCTTGAAAACTCTTCCAGAATCTTGAATTAAACCTTGGATCTCTATCAGATATGAAAGACACTGGAACTCCATGATGAACTACGATCTCTTTCAAGTACATATGAACTAACTTGTCGAGCGAAAATCTTTCATTTATAGGCTGAAAATGAGCTGACTTGGTAAGTCTATCTACTATAACCCAAATGGCATCATTATTAGCCCTTGTCCTTGGTAATCCAACTATGAAATCCATGGTAATATGTTCCCATTTCCACT
The DNA here is from genome assembly GCF_009905375.1 of Apium graveolens. Lineage (NCBI taxonomy): Eukaryota > Viridiplantae > Streptophyta > Magnoliopsida > Apiales > Apiaceae > Apium > Apium graveolens. The sequence goes on from NC_133655.1 coordinate 37,502,409, forward strand.
CTGGAATCTCCAATGGCTGTAGCAATCCGCTTGGTCTCTGATGCTCTGCTTTAACTCTCTGACAGGTATAGCATTTGCTAACCCATTCCGCAATTTTCCTCTTCATATCTGGCCACCAATAATTCTTCTTTAAATCTCTGTACATTTTGGTACTCCCCGGATGGATGGAATATCTTGAACTATGTGCCTCTTGTAAAATTTCATTTTTCAGCTCCGTTACTGGTGGAATCCAAATTCTTGAAGAAAACCTAAGAATACCTTGATCATCTTGTTGCGTGCATAATTCCTCACCTACCAAACTATTTATATCTTGATCCATTACCTCTTTCTGGCATTTCTTTATTTTCTCCAATAGCTCCGGTTGGAAAATCATACTGTACACTTTTGCTTCCTCAGGCTTGTAAATTCTAATCTCCAATTCCAATTTTTGAAATTCTTTATATATCTCTTCAGGTACGGATAACATATTTAACCTTTCCTTCCGACTTAACGCATCTGCTACAACGTTCGCCTTACCGGGATGATAATTAATCGAGCAATCATAATCCTTGATCAATTCTAACCATCTCCTTTGTCTCATATTAAGTTCCTTCTGGGTAAATATATATTTCAAACTTTTGTGATCCGTGAAAATCTCACACTTTTCTCCATACAAATAATGTCTCCAAATCTTCAAAGCAAACACTATAGCTGCTAACTCCAAATCATGAGTAGGGTACTTCTGTTCGTGTGGTTTCAATTGCCTTGACGCATACGCAATCACCTTGTCGTGCTGCATAAGAACACATCCTAATCCTTTGTAAGAAGCATCGCTATAAATTACGAAATTCCCTTGATCGTCTGGAAGTGACAAAACAGGTGCCGTGATTAATCTCCGCTTCAATTCCTGAAAACTTTCTTCACACTTGTCATTCCATATAAACTTTTCATTCTTTCATGTAAGCTTTGTCAATGGTGTTGCAATTCTTGAGAAATTCTGAACGAATCGTCGATAATATCCTGCCAATCCCAAGAAACTTCTTACCTCAGTGGGTGTTCTCGGTCTTTCCCAATTCGTAATTGCCTCGATCTTTGCCGGGTCCACTTTGATCCCTTCGTTACTGACTATATGTCCTAAGAACTGAACTTCCTGTAGCCAAAACTCACACTTCGACAATTTAGCATATAACTTATTTTTCCTTAAAATCTCCAAAGCTGTCCTTAAATGTTCCGCATGATCCTCCTCCGTCTTTGAATAGATCAAAATATCGTCTATAAATACTATAACGAACTTGTCTAAATATTCCTTGAAAATTCTGTTCATCAGGTCCATAAACGCTGCTGGGGCGTTGGTCAATCCAAAAGACATTACTAGAAATTCATAATGCCCATACCTTGTTCTGAAAGTTGTCTTTGGTATATCTTCTGGTTTGATCTTCAGTTGATGATATCCCGATCTTAAATCGATTTTGGAGAAATACTTGGCTCCCTTCAATTGGTCAAACAAGTCGTCAATTCTGGGCAATGGATACTTGTTCTTGATCGTAAGCTTGTTGAGCTCCCTATAGTCGATGCACAGTCTCATGCTTCCATCCTTCTTCTTGACAAATAATACCGGTGCACCCCACGGGAATACACTGGGTCTGATTACTCCTTTCTCTAATAATTCCTGCAATTGCTTTGCTAGCTCTTTTATCTCAACAGGCGCCATTCTGTACGGGGCCTTGGATACTGGTTCGGTTCCAGGTGCTAAGTCGATTGCAAATTCAATTTCTCTATCTGGAGGAAGTCCTGGTAACTCGTCGGGAAACACGTCTGGAAATTCCTTCACAACTGGAATATCTTCAAGTTTTGCTGGCTCCTGACTTCTGTCGATCACATATGCTACGAAATGCTCACATCCTTGTCGTAATAACTTCTTGGCTTGAATCATCGTTAAGAACTTCTTTACCTGCTTCTGTCCCTTGAACGTTACTATTCTTTCGTCTGGCGTTTTTACCATTACTTTCTTATTTCGATAATCTATCTGAGCATGATGCTTGGATAACCAATCCATTCCTAATATAACGTCAAATTTTCCTAACTTAAACGGTATCAAATCTACACAAAACTTACTACCAGAAATCTCAATCTCACAATTCCCACAAACTTGGTTAACAGTTACACGTTCTTGATTTGCTAATTCCACAGTCATTATTTCATTTAAATACCCAACTGGACAATTTAACTTACTAACAAAATCTTGTGAAACAAACGATCGAGTTGCTCCCGAATCTATTAACACTTTGGCACATAAAGAATTCATATTAAGCGTACCTGCCACGACATCCGTATCCTGGATCGCATCCTTCACCGACATGTCAAAAACTCTAGCCCTCGGAGTCTCATTCACTGTTGGGGTAGATCCCATAATCCTTAATCCATTACTGACTGGGGCTGGTGTCTTGCAATCCCTGGCCATATGTCCTGGCTTCCCACATTTAAAGCATGTAAATCCAATGACTGGAACCTTCACTGCTGGATTCCGAATAGGCTGATCCTTATTTGCTGGCTCTCTTGCTGGCTGATTTCGGCACTCCCTCGAGTAGTGCCCTTTCTAGTTGTATTTAAAACATACCACATTCAAGTTGTTACAAACTCCTCCATGCTTCTTTCCACATACTTGACAATCTGGAAAAGTTAATCTCAACTGATTTGGCTGATTCACATTATCTGGACGATTGCCCTAGCCTCCGTCTCCTGCATTTTGTCTCCTGAAATTAAAATTTCTCCCTGGCTGAAACTTGCCCTTCTTAAAATTTGGAAACTTCCCTATTTGTGACTGACCCTCACTTCTCTCAACTTTCCTTTTCTTGCTTTCCTTATCTTTTTGGAACATCTCACTCTCTGTCTCTGCGATCATAGCTTTCTGTACAACCCCGGCATTGGTATCTAATTCAAAAATAGCTACATTTCCTCTGATCCATGGCTTCAAGCCTTGCTGGAATCTCTTAGCTTTCTTTCTATCAGTATCAACATACGACGGCACATACCTTGACAATTCCTCAAACTTCCCCTCATAATCTGTTACCGACATGTTCCCTTGCTTTAATTCTAAAAACTTCAGCTCCGTTTGATCCTGAATAAACTGAGGAAAATACTTTTCTAAAAACAATTCCTTAAACCTTTCCCAAATAATAAATATGTGCTTTCCAATGTCTTCACCATTTCCCACCAATAGGTGGCCTCATTCTTCAGATAGTAACTTGCAAATTCAACCTTCTGTTCCTCTTTCACTTTTACCAAGGCAAATGCCTTCTCTATTTCCTTTAACCACAGATTTGCTTCAATTGGATCTTAGGAACCCTTGAATTCTGGTGGGTTTACTGCCTGAAAAGTTTTGAAAGTTACCTGGGGATTGGTCTGTCTCTGCTGTTGTTATGCCAGGTGAACTGTTTGTTGGGCCAAGATTTGAAGAATCTGGGCTATTGCTGGGTCCATGGGTCCTGGGTTCACATTCTGGTTTGTATCATCTTGGTTGTTATTGTTGTTGTTGTTGGTTTCTTCATTCTGGGTGTTGGTACGGGTATTTCTTCTTGGAGGCATTTTCTGTAAAGAATCAATCAATTTATTTAGCTTTTGAATCAAATCTTTGTATAGAAGAAAAGTTTTGTAAAACAGGAATATCTCTTTTTGAAAATAGTTGTAACTAAGTAAATTGCATGCTTCTTTACAGAATATAAACAGTTATGGAAAACAGGGTACATGGTATCACAGGGTATACTGGTGCAATAAATAAGGTAAAGTAAAATAGGTGCGATAAAGTAAATGACAGTGTTGAAAAGGAAAAACGTACTGATATATATAGATCAAAAGTTTTAGGTAGTATAAGTGTAAAGATGCTTCGAAAGTAAAAGCAAAAAGGGTACAATAACCTACTCACTAGTCAACATCGCTAGTCTATAAATACAACTCAAAAGTCTACTGATACACACTACACACTACTATACATACTACATAATCATAACAACAATGCTCAGCATCTCCATCTCAGAATCTCTAACTTAGCTCCAAGGAAACTCTGGTCCTGCCAGCCTCTCAAAGTCCTCCATCACCTCAGTAGCCCAGCCCAGCAGTGCATCAGGGCATCTGCCAGGTAGTGTAGCTCCATGTAGCCTAGCCTCAAGAACCCTCCGTGTCACATGAATCTCCTCTCGAAGCTCCCTCACACCACGATCAACATCTGTAGTCCTGATGATATGTTGTAACTCTCTAATCTGAGCCAACAAGGAATCACGCACCAATAGAAGAGCCTCATACCGGTAATAAGGAACTGGGGGCAATGTAGACTGGAATGGGGCACTCGCTACTGAATGCCCAGTGGAATCTGAATCAGCTGGTGGGGGTCCTCTGACAGGTGGCCTCATGCCTGGAGGTGGAATAGCCTGCAATGGTACGGGCTGCAACACTGGTGGAGGTAGAATAGCCAATGCTGGTGGAATAATAGGACGTGGATCCGATGTTGGTGCTCCAACTGAAGGCTCTGAGTGATCAGCTGATACGGGAATAAAAGAGTCGGCCATCTCTGCTATCTGAAATCATATCGTAATATAAGAATCTCATACCACGACGCAAACTATACTAATACCGGTTATACCATAACACTCAACCTCTCGACGTTCTATCATCCTATACCTTATTTCTAATCATATCCCTCTACCCATTTCCGTCAACCTAGGCTTGTGTTAGTGACTTATAACCTGTAGCTCTGATACCAAACCTGTGGCGCCCTCCAAACCCGGGTCAGAAGTTTGGGGTCCACACACACACCTTAATTATAACCTGCTTATAACAATAATAAAGATAATAATAATATATGCAGTGACCCTAATTACCAACCACCACGGACCACAACAGGTTAAAGTATGCACACAAGCCAAACACACTAATATATTACAAACCGTTCAAATCCCAACTATTTCAAACTCAAACTGAGTATTAAACATTATTACAAACTTTTACAAACTTAAATTATCCCAAAAGAAGCCTACTAGCTCAGCTTTCTCAACCTGAACCCCTAGCTCTCGCGCTGGACTGGGGATCCTCGCTACCAACTGGTTCTTTTTTAACTGGAAAGGATATAAACAACATCGCACAAATGAGCTAACTAGCTCAGCAAGTCACAATGACAAAACTGAGAATAATGATCATCAGGTGAATATGATTATGATATCAAGTGAACATTGGATCATGATTTAGAATTGGATATTATACTTTTAATTTAAAAACCAAGGTTAGGCTGCTGATCAGTCACGCACTAACCCCGAGCAAGGCACACAACATTGCTCTAACTACTGGATCCAAGGCACACATTGGCCTAACTTGACCATTATATGGTCTGACCACGAATCTGGTCCACAATTTTATAAAAACAATCCAATTCTAACATAATAACAGAATATGCAATAATAAACAATAACCGAAATCATTAACAACAATAAATGTTTAATAATAAAAGGGTTTCAATCCTTGTAAGGATCAATAAGGCAATTTAAAAGCTTGGATGCTGGGTAATGAAAGAATTGGATAACAAAGGAATCAACATTTTAGGGTTTCAAAGATTTGGGCTTTCAAAGCATAGGATACAATGATTGAATGTACAAGTAATTAAGTTCAGTGTTTGGGATTTTGTTTACATGTATTTGTGGAGTAATATCGTATACTTGAGATTTGTGTTTAGGTATACAACAATCAATGGTCTAGAAAGAATAAGGTTTATGGCTCAAGAACAATAATTGGAATCAGGGTTTAGGTTTCAGTGCTTCAAAGCACTTGCAATATCAACAAGACTATCACGTATTACAATATTTCGAGAAAGTTCGGAATACTTGCCTGATATTAGCTTACTACACTGCACTCGCTTCCAATCACAACCGTCTTACTCCTTAACTCTCTGTTTCCCTTTCCTACGTCTTGCATCTTCTGCTCACATATCATAAGCATCTATCAATAATTTACTCATGGAATTCTATTCAACACATACTTCTATCTACCCTTCGTTTTACCCAAATCCGATCAACGGATTGAAAGTTATGCAATAATCAAGTAAACACCGAATATATAGACCGATAGTCAATTAAAAAGTCATATATAGCACATAATACATCACGTAATCAATGATATATTATTTATAAAGAAGTCTCGGGTCATAAATAGGATTTCTGGTATTTAAAATGATTTTTAAAACATTTTTCGGAATTAAAACGGGTCGTTGGATCAATTTCGGGTTAATAAACAGGGTCCGGTTGGCCAATTCTGGCTCCGAAATAATTTTAGAATAATTATCGAGCCTTGGAAATAATTTAGAATAATATTTTAAAGCTCGAAGCTATTTTTCAGAATTTTTAAATCATTTTTAAATAATTAAATCTAATTAAATAATTAATTAAAATCGATTAATAATTAATTAAATTAATTAATCAATTAATTTTCGAATTAATTGACCAATTAATCAATTAGAAATTAACTAAAATTAATTAACTAATTAATTTAGATTTATTTGTGAATTAAAAATAATTTTCAGAATTAAAATAATAATTTTTAGAATTTTCAGAAATTAAAAACGAATTTTTATAATATAAATAAATAGGAAATATGATTTTTAAACATTTTTAAAACAGAAATCCAATTTTTGCAAAGTCTGGAAACTACAGGGACCAAACTACATCGTTTTCAAAACTGCAGGGACCAAACTGCAATTTTGCAGTCCAGTCGCCGGAAAAAGTCGGGGATGGCCGGAGAACACGTTCTCGGCGTCCTCACCCCACCAACACCTCCAGATCACATCTACAGGTTACCAGGAACACAACCATGCAATCAAAACAACCTAACAATCCCTGAGTTGGCCGGAATTTGGCCGTGAAATTTTCCAGTTTTCGGCGAACATCGGAAAACTTCAAAACACAACTCCCTTCTCTACAGACCTCGTTGGTTCATGAAACTTATACGACTAGATTGCAAATTTCACAGAGAACACAACCCACTATAACACAACATCAATCTATCACAGAATAAAAAACCCCCAAATTTCAATTAAGAACATTCATACGGGTTATAAACCCTGATTTTAAAATTTGAAAATCAAACTCAAATTTGAACATGTTATTGAACTCCAAATCAGACGTATGACATATGAAAATCATCAGAAAAACAAGCTCTACAACATGCAATCATCAAATCATACAAACAATCATCCGAACAAAAATTCATATTTTTAATAAAATAAATTCGAAAATAAATAAATTTTTAGAAAAATAACCTTGATTTCTGCAGGTGTATGGATTACAGAATCTGGTAGAGCTCTTCAAGACCTTCAGATTGGTTACTCGAGCTTTCCAAACCGAATTCAATGACACCTCCAAATGCTTGTTTGATTCTTAGAACAGTTTTAGGAAATTAGGGTTTTTCTCTGAAAATTATATAATTATCTGTCTGCAAATGATTTTGATACGAAATAAATTACGGTAAAAGGCTATTTATAATTACGAAAAATTAGTATCCCGTTGGATCATTCCGGATATAAAACGGTACGTTTATTTGTAAAAACTGATCCAAACGGTATCGGTTTTCGGGATAATTATCCAAATCAGTACAATTTGTACTACGGTCTTGGTCTCAGCGCCTGGTTACACGTATTACGAAGTGATAATTGTGATAGTTCAATAAAAAGCTCCCGTTTATCAAAAATACGGGTTTTATTGATATACCGAAACGAATATTGTATCGAAAATGTTGCGCCGGGACCTGCGCAGGACAAACCGTACGCCGGATCGAAAAAGTCGAAACATGGAAAATGCTCGGAATATTACAATTAGGTTAGGAAGGAGTTCTCGAAAGAGTTTCGGGTTCCAAAAACGTAACAACGGTTGACGTCGGTTGGTTCCCGTTTTTATAAAATAGATTTTAATTACCCGAAAAAAGATTTTAGAAATTTCAGATGATTCTTATAAATCCATAAACCAACATAAAAATAATTAGGAAGATATGACAATTATCTATATTTTATGTTGGACATATAAAAATTAAAATACTCAATTAATATTATTTTTGAATATTCAAGTACAGATAACACTTAACAATTAACTCACAGAATAGATACTGAACACACATAATAATTATATAATAGCAAAAATAATTACACGATATATCCCGGATATTACAATTAAGGTCATCCTTGACATAATCCATCAATACAGGGTAGGAAAACCTATCTACTTCGACATTCCTTATAACCAGTTCTTTACCACCGACATATCGTGTAGGCTGAAAGTCACCCTGGTGGTGCAACCTGAGATTTATGCATGCCATCCTATAAAAAATTGAGAAAGTATAATTAGATACATGAAAGCATTAAAATAATCTGATACATGGCACTGAAATAAACAACATTTAAAAATAAACACTTAAACATAGAGCAGTACATTACATTAAAAGAGTAGTATGCAAGTCAACAAATTTAATAATGCTCTAAATTAAGAAGCGATCACATAAATAAAGAGCAGTGCAACTTTAAAAATAACGGAACAGTATATTAAGAACAAGTTAATTAATTAAAATAAAATACATTAAAATATGATAAATTAGGCAATTAAGAAGTCACTTCATTAATAGTTGATACATCAGAAACTAGGCCCTTAATAATAACTACATATTTCAGATTATAAATTTAAGTAGTTTCTGAAGAGTTTTAAGCACATAAACGCAACGAAAACGTAAATTTAAATCTTAAAAAAAAAAACGAAACCCTCCGCAGGATCCATGCGAAAAATAATATTTAATTCGTAGTTCAGTATGTTTACCTTAAGAAGCTTTACGTTAATGGAAAGATTGAGGTCTTTAATAGCGATCCAATAACGATGAACGGAAATCCCTAGCAGATGTTCCTCAAGTGTGAAGCACTCCACCGGTATCCACCAAGAGATCAATGTAATGGAGGAGGAAGAGGTTGAGAGAATTAGTTGCCTCCCTCTTGTTCTACTTTAGAATTAGGGTTAATTAATTGGGTTGAGGCAAATAGGGTTTATAATAGTATATTTATAGGCAAAATTTTCAGCTGAAAATTTTCCATAAAATATTATTATTATTAACCCTTTAATTGATTATTCTTATTAACCAATTAACTAATAATTAAAACACCTTTTAATCATTAATCCATTTTCTAAACACTTTAGAAAAATAATTCTCTCACTTGATTTAATTTCCAAAATTAAATTCTTAATTAATAATATTAAGAATTAATTAAATCTCATTTAATCAATTATTAAATCTGCTAATTAATTATTTATTTCACAAATAAATAATTACCAGCCATTATTAATTAATTCCTCCACCATTAAATCATTGTCTTTTATGGTGTGACCCTGTAGGTTCAATATTAAGCCGGTAGTAGAAATAAATAATAATAAAACTATTTTATCATTATTTATATAAATTCTCTAATTCATTAAATATGATTAATTATTAAATTAATCATATTTATTTTACATCGTGAGGGATACTTCTCAGCATATCGCGACTATCCGGATAATACGAATTCACTGCTTAGAATACCAAGAACCTATTCAGTGAGTAGTTACCGTACAATCAATTCCTTCTACCCTGCAATGTCACGATTAAATACAAGGCATGGAACTTGTGTCAAGCCTATCTTATTTAACTATTTGCTTTCCCATTCACTATGCTTAGTTCTATTTAATGTAAATTAGAAACTGCTTTCTAATTTCATTCACTCTGGCCAGAGATTCCTGAACTAGCATAAGTGGATCAGCATTGAACATTCTCTTCCTTTACTGGAAGGGGTAGATCCTTTATTGATCATACACTATCTTCGTGTACAAATTCCTATACCCAGTAGGGCCCTTATAATTGTCCCTGAAGACTAAGAACTAAACCAAAGCATAGTTCAGTGTACACAAGATAACTATGATGACCTCAAGTCTAAGGATACTTGTACAACTATCACTATGTGAACAACTGCTAACACGTGAGTGAACTCCATCAGTTGTTCAGCTGTGTGAGTCATGTTTAGTGAACTTATTCTATAATAAGCACCTACATACTAGCTATAGTGTAACCACACAAATGTTTATGAGAACAGACATCCTTCATAATGAAGCAAGCATAGTATGTACCGATCTTTGCGGATTACTAATTACCAGTTAGTAATCCTACGACCAGGAAATATTTAAGTTTAGAGTTATCATCTTTTAGGTCTCATTATTATGATCTCATCATAATCCATAAAAAGCTTTACTCTAAATTATGGTATATCTTATTTAAACACTTAAATAGATAAAGCCCGCAATAAAACCAAAAACAAGTCTTTTATTAATATCAATGAAATCAAAACAGATTACATAAAAGTTATTCCTAAATCATCATACATGATTGGACTTAGGACACATCTCTTTCAATCTCCCACTTGTACTAAATCCAATCACTCTGGTATCTAATACCCATCTTGTCTTTATGACGATCAAACTGACTTTGAGAAAGTGGCTTTGTGAGTGGGTCTGCTATGTTGTTATGTGTGTCAACTCTCTTGACGTCTCCTCTTTCAATACAATACAAGAAATGTTACCCCGCTCCCACTAACCTTTTTGTAGACACATGGTTCATCTATATTTTTTGATAAAACCAAACTCTTTGATTGTCTCATCAAAACGGATGTTCCATCTACGAGAAGCTTGCTTTAAACCATATATGGTTCGCAGCAGCTTACACACTAGGTGTTCATTTCCCTTGGAAAGAAAACCCGCTGGTTGTGTCATATACACTTCCTCTTCAAGTTTCCCATTGAGGAAGGCCGTTTTCACGTCCATTTGCCAGATCTCATAGTCATAGTAAGCAGCAATCGCAAGCAAAATCTGAATTGATTTTAACAGGGCTACAAGCAAAAAAGTTTCATCAAAGTCAATCCATTGCCTTTGTCTGAATCCTTTTGCCACTAGCCTGGCCTTATAGGTCTCCACCTGCCCATCTGCTCCAATCTTTCTTTTGTATACCCACTTGCACCCAATAGGCTTAACACCTTCAGGCGCCTCAACCAGAGTCCATACTTGGTTGGTATATATAGATTCCATTTTGGATTTCATGGCACTATGCCATTTCTCTGAGTCAACACTACTCATAGCCTCATTATAGGTCACAGGGTCGTCATCATCAATGATTGACAACTCATTGTCATTCTCAATGACAAGGCCATAATACCTCTCAGGTTGGCGAGACACTCTCCCTGACCTACGAATGGGCTGTTCCACAGAAGGTTGTTCAGTCTGAACAGGTGTTTCCACTTGATCCGTAGTAGTTTGTGCTTCTTGAACTTCATCAAGTTCAATTTTGCTCCCACTGTTTCCTTCAAGGATAAACTGCTTTTCCAAGAAGGTAGCATGTCTGGATACAAACACCCGATGATCGGTGTAAAAGTAATATCCTAAAGTCTCTTTAGGATATCCCACAAAATTACATTTTACAGATCGGGATTCCAGCTTATCTGGGTCAACTTTCTTGACATAAGCTGGACATCCCCAAATCTTTACGTGTTTAAGACTCGGTTTCCTTTCTTTCCATATCTCATATGGAGTTTGAGGAACAGATTTGGAAGGCACCTTATTCAGTAAATATGCTGAGGTTTCCAATGCATAACCCCACAGGATTACTGGAAGATTCGCATAGCTCATCATGGACCGAACCATGTCTAACAAAGTTCGATTTCTCCTTTCAGATACCCCATTCAACTGTGGAGTATATGGAGGAGTCCACTGGGAGACTATACCATTTTTTTTAGATAAGCTAGAAACTCTCCATTCAAGTATTCACCACCTCGATCTGATCGAAGAGTTATAATACTATGTTTGGTTTGTTTTACCACTTCATACTTATATTCTTTGAACTTTTCAAAGGCTTCAGACTTGTGTTTCATCAAATACACATATCTGAATCTAGATCGATCATCTATGAAAGCAATGAAGTATGAAAATCTACCCATGGCTTGCGTAGACATTGGTCCACATACATCTGTGTGTACCAATCCCAGTATATCTGCAGCCCTTTCTTCATGTCCACTAAATGGAGATTTGGTCATTTTACCCAATAGACAAGACTCGCATGTAGGATATGATTCAAAATCAAAGGGGTCAAGTAACCCTTCCTTATGCAATGTCCGTAGTCTATTTTCACTAATACGACCAAGTCCGCAGTGCCACAAGAAAATGAGATTTTCATCATCCCTTTTTCTTTTATTAGTATGTTCAGTTTGTAGTAAATTATGCTCTACGTCACATACATACAGACCATTGTTTAAAATACCACTTCCATAAAGAACGTTATCTCTAAGAATTGGACATTTATTATTCTGAATAACAAACGAAAATCCAGCCAAGTCTAACATGGAATAGAAATAATATTCCTTACAATCGAGGGAACAAAATAACAATTATTTAGAACAATAGTCTTGCCCGTAGGCATTTGTAAATAAAATGATCCTACAGCTTCCAGCAACTCTTGCTCCATTTCCTATCCGTAGAATCACCTCCTCTTCTTCAAGAGTCCTACTTCTCCTTAGTCTCTGCAACGAATTGCAAATATGAGAACCACAGGCGGTATCTAATACCCAAGTAGAAATTTAACTTAGTGACATATTAACTTCGATCATGAAAATTCCTAAATCAGAAGCGGTAGTCTCGCTACCCTTCTTCTTCTTCAATTCTGCAAGGTAAAACTTGCAGTTCCTCTTCCAGTGCCCCACCTTATTACAGTGAAAGCAAACATCTTTGCTCTTGGGGTCTTCAGCTTTTGGTGGAACCGGCTTTTTCTCACCTACTTTCTTCTTCTTGGAAGGGTTCTTCTTCCTTTTTCTTAGGATTGGAACCTTCACCAATTAGAAGAACAGAACTCTTCTTAGGGGGAAAATTCGATTCCGCAGTCTTAAACATGTTGTGGAGTTCAGGCAGGCTGACATCCAGCTTATTCATGTGAAATTTCACAATAAACTTCGAGAACGAACTCGGAAGTGATTGCAAGACCAAGTCTTGGCTCAGCTCCCCATCCATGGCAAAACCAAGTTGTCCAAGACGTTCAATCAAATTGATCATCTTAAGTACATGTTCATTCACAGATGATCCCTCAGACATCCTACAACCGAACAGCTCCTTCGATATCTCATATCGAGCTTTCCTCCCTGCCACATCATACAACTCTTGTAGATGCATAAGGATAGTGTGAGCATCCATATGCTCATGTTGCTTCTTTAGCTCAATGTTCATGGAAGCTAGCATGATGCATTGAACAACATTTGCATCATCTATCCACTTACGATACACAACATGTTCATCATTATGTGCATCGCTAGCAGGTTCAGTAGGATTAGGTGAGTCAAGCACATATTCCAGCTTCTCAACCCTGAGAACAATTCTCAAGTTTCGAAGCCAGTCAGCAAAATTAGGACCAGTCAACTTGTGAGCATCTAGTATACTTCGGAGTGATAGTGCAGAAGACATAACGAATATAGTAATTCTGTAAATGATGAACAAATAACAACACTTAGCAAATATTCAATTTCATTTCAAGACACTATATGAATCGGGTCTTTATTCATAAGCGGCTCCCACTAGTTTATCTAATTTATACAACCCCTAAGTGAAAATTAAGCATTCATAATGCTAGTGGGAATAGGGATCCTACATTCCATCACACAACCTCGGCTGTAGCACGAAACGTCATGTGATGTTCAATAGGCAGACAACTCATGTCAATGACATCTTATGTTATTCCCTAATAAAACTTTAGCCTCTTGAATAATTGAGTCATGGCTATAGCACGACAAACCTAATATTCTAAGTCAGGTCTAACCCAACATTTCGTACAATTGAATCAGTCTCCAACGGCCCACGGCTGTAGCACGTAACGACCTTTAGATTCTAATTCAATGTACACATCTCTATGTAATAGACAATTATTTCTTATTTCAAAATCAAAGCCCTCGGCTGTAGCACGAAACGACAATGATTTAAAAATAAGAACCACTTTCTACCATGTTGGAAGGCTATGACCGACACAAGCCCGTTGTGTCATTGGCCAATTACTACTTGATATTATTTAATCTTAAAGGGATTATATTATGTTACAATCATAATCATATTATAAAGAGATTCTTCCTTTTAAATTAAATATTTCAAATCAATAATCAATAATCAGATGATTCCCAGATCGGGGGGAGCATTGTCAAGAGACGTCACTTAATACCCTTTCTTACAGATAGAAATCTGCTTTTGACAGAATCATCCTTTCTCTCAATATTGAAAATTTATATATAATTACGTGTTTCATAAACACAAGAATCTCACGATTTTATTCATAATATTATTGTTAAGGCAAGAAACGATTCCTATTCTAGATTTTCTAGAGCACGCCTTATATTGATTTAAGTTCACCTAAATCTATCATCACATGGTAAACATAGGCATATATCTCATATATAAAATTAAATAAACAAGTAAATGTAAAGTACAATAAAGTAAATATGTTTGGTTATGGCCCCATCCTATGTGATCTTTATCAAGCTCATGATAAAGATCAAGGTCAATCTAATATGGTGATGGAAATAAATACAACTACTTATTACATAAGTTTTCTTCTTTGTTTAGACTTCTTGTATGCCTCGTCTTCTTCTTTGTATCACCTCCATTGGATAGCCTTCTTGAGTCTTCAATTACATTACATGATTGAAAGTAAAACTAATCTAATGAACTTACAAGAATAACTCGATTTACATTCGAGATTTATGATTGCAAAGATTGACGACATGCAAGTCGTATTTAAAACCAAAACCAAAACCATTACACTAAGGTCGAAAGGCCATAACCATCAACCATGCTCATACAACACATAAAAGCATGTTAAAACACATAATATGATCTTAACATATCATATTATCCATGATCTAATCATAAAAAAAATATGACAAAATCAGAAAAATCAGAATCAAATCAGAAAAACAAGAATCATTGTTTACGGGCAGTAAACAACGTCAAATGTCTTACAGTCGACTCGTCGATAGCTTTAGCTATCAGTTTTGTTCAGACGCTCGTTTACCTATGGGGTATTCGTTTGCGTAAATCGGACACCAGACCCAGATTTCAGCAAATCTGCAGCATCCAATTCAGAATCCGTATCTAATATGATTCTCATAATTAGAACAAACATAAATCATGTATATATCAGTATATATACAGATTACATAATCATCTTATGATTATACAACTCACATGAATATCATATATTCAAAACCATACATATATAAGCATATTATATCAACATCAAATCATGGCGAATCACGTACATGCTCATATATCGAAAATAGTTAAACACATAAATGAATTAAAAACTTTTCGCAAGTAGCTCTGATACCATTGAAGGGGTTTTAACAAATAAACACAACGAAAACGTAAATTTAAATCTTAAAAAAAACCGAAACCCTCCGCAGGATCCATGCGAAAAATAATATTTAATTCGTAGTTCAGTATGTTTACCTTAAGAAGCTTTACGTTAATGGAAAGATGGAGGTCTTTAATAGCGATCCAAGAACGATGAACGAAAATCCCTAGCAGTTGTTCCTCAAGTGTGAAGCACTCCACCGGTATCCACCAAGAGATTAATGTAATGGAGGAGGAAGAGGTTGAGAGAATTAGTTGCCTCCCTCTTGTTCTACTTTAGAATTAGGGTTAATTATTTGGGTTGAGGCAAATAGGGTTTATAATATTATATTTATACGCAAAATTTTCAGCTGAAAATTTTCCATAAAATATTATTATTATTAACCCTTTAATTGATTTTTCTTATTAACCAATTAACTAATAATTAAAACACCTTTTAATCATTAATCCCTTTTCTAAACACTTTAGAAAAATAATTCTCTCACTTGATTTAATTTCAAAAATTAAATTCTTAATTAATAATATTAAGAATTAATTAAATCTGCTAATTAATTATTTATTTCACAAATAAATAATTACCAGCCATTATTAATTAATTCCTCCACCATTAAATCATTCTCTTTTATGGTGTGACCCTGTAGGTTCAATATTAAGCCGGTAGTAGAAATAAATAATAATAAAACTATTTTATCATTATTTATATAAATTCTCTAATTCATTAAATATGATTAATTAATAAATTAATCATATTTATTTTACATCGTGAGGGATACTTCTCAGCATATCGCGACTATCCGGATAATACGAATTCACTGCTTAGAATACCAAGAACCTATTCAGTGAGTAGTTACCGTACAATCAATTCCTTCTACCCTGAAATGTCACGATTAAATACAAGGCATGGAACTTGTGTCAAGCCTATCTTATTTAACCATTTGCTTTCCCATTCACTATGCTTAGTTCTATTTAATGTAAATTAGAAACTGCTTTCTAATTTCATTCACTCTGGCCAGAGATTCCTGAACTAGCATAAGTGGATCAGCATTGATCATTCTCTTCCTTCACTGGAAGGGGTAGATCCTTTATTGATCATACACTATCTTCATGTACAAATTCCTATACCCAGTAGGGCCCTTATAATTGTCCCTGGAGACTAAGAACTAAACCAAAGCATAGTTCAGTGTACACAAGATGACTATGATGACCTCAAGTCTAAGGATACTTGTAGAACTATCACTATGTGAACAACTGCTGACACGTGAGTGAACTCCATCAGTTGTTCAGTTGTGTGAGTCATGTTTAGTGAACTTATTCTATAATAAGCACCTACATACTAGCTATAGTGTCACCACACAAATGTCTATGAGAACAGACATCCTTCATAATGAAGCAAGCATAGTATGTACCGATCTTTGCGGATTACTAATTACCAGTTAGTAATCCTACGACCAGGAAATATTTAAGTTTAGAGTTATCATCTTTTAGGTCTCATTATTATGATCTCATCATAATCCATAAAAAGCTTTACTCTAAACTATGGTATATCTTATTTAAACACTTAAATAGATAAAGCCCGCAATAAAACCAAAAATAAGTTTTTTATTAATATCAATGAAATCAAACCGATTACATAAAAGTTATTCCTAAATCATCATACATGTAATAACCCCAATTTTTGGAAATTTTTGAAACCCTTATGAATAGTGATTTTGCAGATTATGCTGAATGAGAAAACTTTTCATGCCACACTATGTAGGGTTTCTGTTATTGATCTTCTGGGATATTATTAGTACTCTATGTGGTATATAAGTGTATGTAAAGATCGTCCGAATCCAATTCCGAACACTTTAATTTTTCCCGGAAATCCACTAGATACGGAAAGAATTGAGTATAAGGTAACAGGATAAAAAGGATTTAAATTAAAGGATTATAAGAGAGGATCATAAAAGGAATATAATGTATTGAGAAAGGTTAAGGAAACCCAAGTAATAAGATCCCGGGTATGATCCCTCAAACGATAAACGAAAACGAAAGTTAAGCGAACCTTATAACAGATCAGAGGTCATTAGGCAAAAAATTAGGAAGTTAATCAAGGAGGTTAGGGATGATGAGGTCATCCAACCAATAAGGAGAGGACAAGTAAGGGATGATGACACAATAAGGTGATGTAAGCATGACATAGGAGGGAAGGAGGTGTGGATGAATGATAACCACACAAAGTTCAAGGTTATTAAGGTAATTAACCAAAATCTAAACAAAAACAACCAACCAAAAAACAATTCAAAGCAAAAAACACAAAAATCTCTCTTTCTTCCAAGCTTGCTCTCGGCTTTTCTTCTTTTTCAAAGAAGAAATTTCCAAAATTCAAGATCCAAGGCTTGTTAATTAGTGAGGTAATTATCTAAGGTTCCTTGTACATAGATATGGATATCCTATAAGTTTAAGCTTCTAATTCCTTCACAATCTCTTCCAATAAATCAAGGAAGAAGATGGTGAATAGTAACCTTCAAGAAATAACTTTGGTTTTCTTGATTTTTTATGAAAGTTCAAGGTAGCTTAAGCATAGATCAAGGCTTCCATGGGCATTCCAAGGATCTTTCATTGATTAAAAGCTTCAAGGAAGGTATATCATCTCCAAACCCTAGCTTTAGTTTTGAGTATTTAGGAATGGTTATGATTGATATAGGATATGTGAAGCATGATGCTTGTTTGTTTAAAGTTTGGTTGAGTTGTAGAGGATAGTTGGTTTTGTAATATTTTGGAGTTGTAATTCTCGGAGTATTGATTAATGAACTTAAGTATAGCTTAAATTCAAGTTTAAGAATAAGTATAAATTGTTAATGTTGAGTTGATTGGGGCTGTTATGATGTAGTATGGATGGAGTTTTGATTGGGTTGTGAATTGGGATTGATTGGTGGTTGTTTTGGAATGGTTTAAATTTGGGAAATCGCGTAAACATAGCCGTCGTAATGTCCGATTTACTTTAGACTGCTTTTGTTCATAACATCAGAACCCTTTAACTCACTGTTTGGTTTTTACCATTGCCATTTTTAGATAGTTCATGTTACGAGCTTCGTTTTGATATGTGGTTCGTTTGAATCCGATGTACGGTTTAGGAGAAATAACCGTTTTAAGTAACGGCGTTTCGCGAACGAACCATTACCCCTCTCCTTATTTTGAAACCTTGGTTAAGGACTTTAAATGACTAATTGGGGTATGAAACAATTATGTTAAGTGGATTAGGCAGTTGGTAAGGTACTTGCAAAAGAATCGCCTTAAAACTCGTAATGGTTAATTTATTAAAAATGGTGGAGCCGAGGGTACTCGAGCGACTTAAGTAAGTCGTTAAGCGCGAAAGCGAACGTTAGGACTCTAAATGGTTAAAGTCTAGTTTCTTAAGAGACCGGGGTTTAATTCCGACTTATGTTGTTGTTCATAGGTTATCGGATCCACTCTAAGCTTAAGCCTATCCGGGAGCACTCAGGCAAGTTTTCTACCCGTATAACTGTTGTTGTGATGTATATGTGTATATGCATGTCTTGCGATAAATGCATATTGGTTATTAGCAAATTCTTGCGATATATTGTAGCATGTGATATGGTATATATGCATGCCTATTTCATATTCTTGAATTATATATCTGTTGGTTAAAATGCTTATTAGTTTCATAAAACCTATGCTTGAGATAAGCGGTATTTGAGTTACCCTTAGTATAAGGGATCAAAAGGTGAACTTTTTCTAAAACCGGGAGTCGAGGCTCCCGAGTATAATATATATATATATATATTTATATATATATATATATGAATAGTTTTTTTTAAACTATGAATCAAATAAGGTTTATTCGATAACTTTATTTTATTAATGAATATTATTTTGAATATTCATTCGAGGGCTTATGACCCCTTTTATTTTATTATTGAATATTATTTTGAATATTCATTCAAGGACATATGACTCCGTTTAATTTATTAATGAATATTATTTTGAATATTCATTCGAGGACTTATGACTCCGATTATTTACTAATTAATATTCTTTATTTTATTACAGAATAATGTGTCAATAATCAAACTTACTTTTAATTATTCAAATAAAGATATTACTTTCGTATAAGTACATCTTTGATTATTTAAGATTCATTTCAAGTATAAGTTTTACAACTTCTACTTCAATTATTTTTATAAAGATTATTCTTTATGGGAATATTATTTAAATAATAATATTCAGATATTTTCTAATATATTGGGACTGATTTATTTTACCAAATCAGCATTACTCCGAACATTCTTAAAAATGTTTTGCGAGTCTTCAAAATGATTTCAAAAGTTAGAGCGGATCCCAAAACTCATTTTTATATTTAAGATCCTCCTTTCGAAGGAGATTTAAATACTCGCTCAAAACCTGAGGGATCCGGCTCTGTGGTGTGTTTTATATTCGCAACAAGGTTGTTGTCTTGATAAAAGAGTTTTTGATTACTTACCCAATACTCGGGAAGTAAAATTCTTGGAACAAGTTAATACATTAACAGGCATCGCCTGGGAAATATCGGTGAGTTTTCCTTTCCAACTAGATACGACTTCTTGGTGGAGCCGTATCAACAAGTTTCTACTTGGGGAAAGGGGGGACGAGCTTTACGTTTCAGAGTCATGGATTTCATCTGAACTAGGAGTGGCGTAAGTGGTCGAGTGGCGTCGGCCCAACCTTATTATATTGGCCCAAAATGGCCTGGAAGTTCCGCTAAGACGGTCCATTCCTTAGGAGTCCAATGTTCGGTTGACAAGTAAATCCGACAGGTTCTCCTCTACATGTAGAAAATGGTGGGGTTGTACTACTACGACTGATCATCGTAAGTGGTCTTCCTGGCGCGGCAAACTCCCGTAATGAGTTCATCATCCAATTGGATATTTCTGCAACACTACCCAGAGCACTTCGATAGAATGGCTATAGTTGGGCGATTGTTGAGTGTTGGCAGGGTCAAGTTTTCAAAATGATGTTTGCATCAAATGAAGTATCTCATAACTTCATTTTATTTTGATGATATTTTAAAGATTGAATCTATTCAAGTATTATCGTGTAGTCTCATCTATGTGATGAACTTTTGAACTAATTATAACTTGAACGGTGTTAGTTCAAGTACTATTTGGAAAAGATATAAGTATATTGGAGTATCTTGTAACTTCATCTTTTAAACTTATATCTAGTAAATGATTATCTTATGCATGTCAAAGATTTTCAGAAAAATGTTGAGACAAGGTTAGATATATGAGATCACCTTGCAACGATAGTTTTATACAGTTATAAAATGGAACTCTGTGTATATTATGCATGGAAGAGGACTTCCAAGATTTTGAAAAGTATATATGTATATATACTGAATATTTTGCGACTTCATCACATTAAGATATCAAACTTGGTTCATTTCTTCTTGACCAAGACTTTCATGAGTACTATGAGAATGCTCATATATTGTAAATCATTATACATATTATTTTGGTGGGCTTGTTGCTCACCCTTGCTTTCTTCTTTCATCACACAACAACAGATAGAAAAGATGAACAAAACCAAGCTCCCGATTCGCAAGCGATCAGGAAATGTTTCGCAGTTTCCTATAGGTGTTGATGTCGCTGTAGCTGAGGTAGGAACTACCAATAGGCTAGGCTTTCAACTTTTGATGTACCAGACTTATGTATCTTTATTAATTGTAATAATGGCAAAGAAATGTAAATTTATTCAGAAACCCTTTTAAGGTGTATTGGCTTATAATTGTGGAATAAAACGACTTGTGATTATTTTTGGATATTCATCTCTGAGACTATAACTTGTGGTGTGTGTGTTTATTGTGGGGTCACAGTACAGAGTAGTTGATTGTTTACTAAGATTGGGTATTATTAAGGGAAATGGAACTCGTGACAACCCGAATCCCCGACCCCGGATTTGGGGGTGTTACAATACATGATTGGACTTAGGACACATCTCCTTCAATCTCCCACTTGTACTAAAGCCAATCACTCTGGTATCTAATACCCATCTTGTCTTTATGACGATCAAAGTGACTTTGAGAAAGTGGCTTTGTGAGTGGGTCTGTTACGTTGTTATGTGTGTCAACTCTCTTGACGTCTCCTCTTTCAATACAATAAAAGAAATGTTACCGCGCTCCCACTAACCTTTTTGTAGACACATGGTTCATCTATGTTTTTTGATAAAACCAAACTCTTTGATTGTCTCATCAAAACAGATGTTCCATCTACGAGAAGCTTGCTTTAAACCATATATGGTTCGCAGCAGCTTACACACTAGGTGTTCATTTCCCTTGGAAATAAAACCCTCTGGCTGTGTCATATACACTTCCTCTTCAAGTTTCCCATTGAGGAAGACCGTTTTCACGTCCATTTGCCAGATCTCATAGTCATAGTAAGCAGCAATCGCAAGCAAAATCCGAATTGATTTTAACAGGGCTACAGGCAAAAAAGTTTCATCAAAGTCAATCCATTGCCTTTGTGTGAATCCTTTTGCCACGAGTCTGACCTTATAGGTCTCCACCTGCCCATCTGCTCCAATCTTTCTTTTGTATACCCACTTGCACCCAATAGGCTTAACACCTTCAGGCGCCTCAACCAGAGTCCATACTTGGTTGGTATACATAGATTCCATTTCGGATTTCATGGCACTATGCCATTTCTCTGAGTCAACACTACTCATAGCCTCATTATAGGTCACAGGGTCATCATCATCAATGATTGACAACTCATTGTCATTCTCAATGACAAGGCCATAATACCTCTCAGGTTGGCGAGACACTCTCCCTGACCTACGAATGGGCTGTTCCACAGAAGGTTGTTCAGTCTGAACAGGTGTTTCCACTTGATCCGTAGTAGTTTGTGCTTCTTGAACTTCATCAAGTTTAATTTTGCTCCCACTGTTTCCTTCAAGGATAAACTGCTTTTCCAAGAAGGTAGCATGTCTGGAGACAAACACCCGATGATCGGTGTAAAAGTAATACCCTAAAGTCTCTTTAGGATATCCCACAAAATTACATTTTACAGATCGGGATTCCAGTTTATCTGGGTCAACTTTCTTGACATAAGCTGGACATCCTCAAATCTTAACGTGTTTAAGACTCGGTTTCCTTTCTTTTCATATCTCATATGGAGTTTGAGGAACAGATTTGGAAGGCACCTTATTCAGTAAATATGCTGAGGTTTCCAATGCATAACCCCACAGGAATACTGGAAGATTCGCATAGCTCATCATTGACCGAACCATGTCTAACAAAGTTCGATTTCTCCTTTCAGATACCCCATTCAACTGAGGAGTATATGGAGGAGTCCACTTGGAGACTATACCATTTTTTTAGATAAGCTAGAAACTCTCCATTCAAGTATTCACCACCTCGATCTGATCGAAGAGTTATAATACTATGTTTGGTTTGTTTCTCCACTTCATACTTATATTCTTTGAACTTTTCAAAGGCTTTAGACTTGTGTTTCATCAAATACACATATCTGAATCTAGATCGATCATCTATGAAAGCAATGAAGTATGAAAATCCACCTATGGCTTGCGTAGACATTGGTCCACATACATCTGTGTGTACCAATCCCAATATATCTGCAGCCCTTTCTCCATGTCAACTAAATGGAGATTTGGTCATTTTACCCAATAGACAAGACTCGCATGTAGGTTATGATTCAAAATCAAAGGGATCAAGTAACCCTTCCTTATGTAATGTCCGCAGTTTATTTTCACTAATATGACCAAGTCCGCAGTGCCACAAGAAAGTGAGATTTTCATCATCCCTTTTTCTTTTATTAGTATGTTCAATTTGTAGTAAATTATGCTCTACGTCACATACATACAGACCATTATTTAAAATACCACTTCCATAAAGAACGTTATCTCTAAGAATTGGACATTTATTATTCTGAATAACAAACAAAAATCCAGCCAAGTCTAACATGGAATAGAAATAATATTCCTTACAATCGAGGGAACAAAATAACAATTATTTAGAACAATAGTCTTGCTTGTAGGCATTTGTAAATGAAATGATCCTACAGCTTCGGCAGCAACTCTTGCTCCATTTCCCATCCTACAATAATATTCCTTACAATCGAGGGAACAAAATAACAATTATTTAGAACAATAGTCTTGCCCGTAGGCATTTGTAAATGAAATGATCCTACAATTTCATCCTACAATAGTCTTTGCGGATTACTAATTACCAGTTAGTAATCCTACGACCAGGAAATATTTAAGTTTAGAGTTATCATCTTTTAGGTCTCATTTTTATGATCTCATCATAATCCATAAAAAGCTTTACTCTAAACTATGGTATATCTTATTTAAACACTTAAATAGATAAAGCCCGCAATAAAACCAAAAATAAGTCTTTTATTAATATCAATGAAATCAAAACAGATTACATAAAAGTTTTCCTAAATCATCATACATGATTGGACTTAGGACACATCTCTTTCAGTTTCTTCGTCTGTTCTAGCCTTGATGGGGACTTGTCGTGTTGGGACATCATCTCTGCACCAGTTAATATCCGTGTCTATTTCTAGAGGAACACTAGTGTGTAAATCATGTAAAACTGGATCCTCGGCTTCTTCATTTGCATTTTCAGCTTCGACATCACACCAATCCCTTAGAAATTTCTTTATAACATTATACATCGTCTTTTCAGTAGGATCCTCTACATAGAAGACTTGCTGCACCTGTGAAGCTAGCACATATGGATCAGACTTCTGACATAATATGTTAAAATTGACTCGAGTTAACCCATAGAGATATTTTGCTTCCTTATACCAGCAATACTTGAACACTACTACAGAAAATTCTCCCCAATAATCAACTTCAAAAATCTCTTCAATTGCTCCGTAGTAATTGACATTTCCGACTAGTGGATTTTTATCTTTTGAACTACCGAAGCTAGTAGTTAAAGCAGTTAGAAATACCCCACTATTTTGAGTTGTACATTTAGCATCTCGATACTTTGTATGGAATCGATATCCATTAAGTACATACCCACTATACTTCTTCGCTGATTGATTAGGGCCCATTGCAAGCACTTCCAGTTCCTTTGAAACATTATCTTTTTTCCGACCTCCCCTTCATCCATTTCCAAAAATCTTTAGAATATTCTCTCTCACGATTGTATCTTTTTGACTTGGCATGTCCTTCTATTAAGATTCGATGCTCCCTACAACAATTACCTAGTTAAAAATCAAGACAAAACAGGTTTTAATTGGATAATAGTTAAACAAAATTAGTAGCTAGAATCTTACTCGATTAAATTATCAATTTCTATATTCCCGCAGTTGAACAGAATATAATGATGAATAGCCATCCATTCAAATTCATCTAAATTAACAGCCTTTCCATCTTTATTTCTGCGTGAACCAATAGGAAATTCTACTTTTTCTGGATAACTTTCAAATTTTGCAGCCTTTGTAATTTTTGATCCTCCATGGCCACCCAATAATCTTGAACAAAATATCAAGCATTCTTCGGCCATGTAACCCTCGGCGATAGATCCTTCTGGTTTACATCTATTCCGCATATAAGATTTCAATTTATTTAAATAGCGCTCAATTGGCCACATGCTTCGAACATGTGCCGGTCCACCATATTCAATTTCTTGGCACAAGTGAATCAAAAGGTGGATCATCACATCAATAAAACCTGAATGAATATAGTCTCAAATTGACAAATAATTTCAATAATTTCTCTTTGCATCCTTTTAAGATCACTTAAGCCGATGACTTTACTCCAAATACCTCTTAAGAAGGCCCCTAATCTGATAAAAGGGACTGCAACCTCTGATTTCAAAGATTTCTTCATTGTAAATTGTAATAAGAAGTGCATGAAAAAGTGAGCATCATGACTCTTGTAGCCAGATACCTTTCTCTCCTTCATGTGCACACACCGACTGATATTAGAGGCATTTCCATATGGCAATTTAGCATTTTTAAGGACAGAGCAAAAATAATCTTTCTCTTCATTTGTCATGTCGAATATCGCAACCCTTATTTCAAGGTGTTTCCCGTCACTTGATAGAACAAGATGGAGGACCTTTCTGATGCCAAGTTCTTGCAAATCTAGACGAGCTTCGATATGGACTTTTATTTTTCCAGCAATATTGAGCAATGTGCCTAGTCCTTTATCACAAACATTCTTCTCGATGTGCATAACATCAAGGTTATGTTGAGAAACATTGTGCTTCCAGTAAGGCAGATCAAAGAATATCGATTATTTCTTGAAAGGCAAATTCGACTGAGTTTTATTTTTTGTCGCTTTTTTTTTCTTCTCTGCTTTCTTCCCCCCTAAAATGATTTACAAAGCCTGCCAATAATTCTTCAATGTCTGTTCCAGTTAGAATCTCTGGACAACCTCTCATTTCAATTTGACCATTAAACTTTCTTTTATCAAGCCTCAATGGGTGTTCGGGATCGAGAAATCTCCTATGGTCCATGTAACACATTTTCCGACTATGTTTTAGGTACATAGAGGATGTTTCATAATTGCAAACTGGACAAGCTAGTTTGCCTTTTGTGCTCCATCTAGATAACATTGCTAGCCCGGGAAAATCGTTGATTGTCCAAAGCAAAGAAGCGCGCAAGTTGAAAGTATGGTCAGTAAGAGCATCATAAGTCTCAATGCCTAATTCCCATATCTCATCCAGTTCAGCAATTAAAGGCTGCATGAAGACATCTATATTATTCTTCGGAGACTCTAAACCAGATATGAGAGTTGAGAGAATTAGATTCTCTTGCTTCATACACAGTCAGGGGGGAAGGTTGTAGTTAACCAAAATAATTGGCCTAGTACTATGACTTATGTTCATAATAAGAAAATGATTAAAACCATCAGTGGCTAGGCCCAATCTGATGTTTCTATTCTCAGACAAAAATTGAGGATATCGAGCATTCAATGCCTTCCAAGCCTCGGCATCAGTGGGATATCGAAGTTTGTCGTCCTTTTTTCGACCGTTTGCATACCATAATATCAGTTCTGAGAACTCTTTGCACATAAACATGCGTTGCAACCTTTTTTTGAGTGAAAAGTAGCGCATCACATTTGCCGGGACCTTGTGAATTAACTTCTTCTAATTATTTTCCTCGACGCCTTTTTTCCACTAAGACCCACCTTGAAGCACCGCAAGTTTTACAATTTTCTTCTTTTTCATTTTCAACCCAAAACAGCATATAATTGTTGGGGCAGGCCTGTATCCTTTGATCATCGAGCCCTAAATCTTTAATAACATTCTTTGCCACATTGAAAGACACAGGAACGTGTGCTTCTGGAAAAGCATCTTTTATCAGCTCTAATATATCCCAAACCCCGACTCCGAAATCCCATGAATGCACTTTAAAGAATAAAGCATAATGATAAAAATTAAGCGGGAAATTTTTTTGCAGCCCGGATATAAGGGCTGCTTTCCCTCTTCCAGATGGTCATAAAAATTTTTGGCATCATCATTCGGTCAAGTAGTATCAATAGAACCATGGAACATATCATCCAAATTATCTCTGAAGGTAAAGGAATCTTCAAAACCCATATTTTCTGCCCATTCAGTATCTATCCTATGATATTTGCTTGAAACTTCACAATTCCAATTCGCATACAATGGACAAGGGTCGTGGCAAATAAGATGATCATAAATAAGATCTTGAGTATGCCACTTGCCATTTCTACAATTCTTGCAAGGGCACAACATTTCATCGCCTACGAAAAATTTGGTAAATGCATTTTCTAAAAAATCCTTTATCCCCTTAATGTAAGGTATACTGTATTTTGGAAGGGTTATCTAGTGAGTTAGATCATCGTCCATAACTACAAAAATCAGGACAATATTATTATATTCCTAAAAGAAAACAACGCAGTCGTGAAACCTTACACTCATATTGGTTATACGTACTAATAACAACGCAGCCGTGAAGCCCTAAGCGGACCGAGGTTATATTTTATGTTCGACAAAATCATTGATTGTACGTACTAATAAAAACACAACCGTGAAACCCTAAACCCATATTAGATAGACGTACTAATAACAACGCAGTCGTGAAATCCTAAACCCATATTATAGATTATACGTATTAATAACAACACAACTGTGAAATCCTAAACTCATATTACATTATACGTACTAATAATAACGTAACCCTGAAATCATAAATCCATAATAGATTATATGTATTAATAACAACGCAGCTGTGTACTCTAAACCAATAGATTTTAAGTACTAATAATCCATATTACAGAATTCAGAGACTATAAAAAAATTGAGGTAAGACCATACACGTACATTGTAACATTTATAAATATGTGTGTATATTTATATACACACACAAATTTAACATATATTTTAATATTTATATTCAGATTTGACCCAAATCACAAAACACATATAAAATACACAAAAACACGCATGTAACAAATTGATATTCAGAACTGTGTTATTCTTCAATTTCTTTCTCTTTTTCACATTCAAGTTTCACAAAAGCAACAACGATTTTTAGAAACAAATCTAATATAAAAATCACACTTACAGATCTACCGAAATAGAAAA
The DNA here is from genome assembly GCF_009905375.1 of Apium graveolens. NCBI lineage: Eukaryota > Viridiplantae > Streptophyta > Magnoliopsida > Apiales > Apiaceae > Apium > Apium graveolens. The sequence continues at coordinate 37,530,432 of NC_133655.1, forward strand.
CCCCAATTCCAATTAAAATTACAAAAAAACATGCATGTAACATACATGTATAAAATACACAAAAACCAAAGGTAAATCCTGTTAAGTTTGTAACTGCAAAGTCTGATATTGAGAAATCAGAAGTTAAGGAGGAAGTAACTTCTGACAAACCTAAACAGGATAAGCCAACTGAAGTTAACATAGGCGTAATGACTAAGAAGCAGCTTAAACATAAGCTGAAAGATGTTAAGAATGTAAACAAGGTAAAGCCACCTAGGAAAAATAGGAAAGGAAAGGAAGGTGTGAACAAAAGTAACAATTATAAGCCTGTTCCTAATGCTCCTAGAAAAACATGTCATAACTGTGGAAACTCTAACCATCTGGCTTCTTTTTGCAGGAAGAATAAGAACATAAACTCCTTATCTTCAAAATCAGGAGTTAAAAGTCAGTCTGTTAGATATAAGCCACAAAATCCTTGTTTTCATTGTGGTAGTTTATGGCATTCCATTTATACTTGTAAAGAATATCATAGTTTGTACTACGATTATTATCAAATAAAACCTTCTGTAAAGAAAGCTAGCATTATTCCTTCTAGTATAAGTTTTGATGCAAAGTCTGATATTCCAAATTCTGATAAGAAAATTGTTAACATAACTCTGATGCTAAATCCGCTGCAAATGTTAACAAACTTAAAAAGGCCAAAGGATCCAAGCAAGTCTGGGTCCTTAAAACTAATCATTAGTGGTCTTTATGATTGCAGGGCAACAGGAATAACATCCTAGTTCTGGACAGTGGATGTTCAGGACATATGACTGGAAATAAAGCCCTGCTATCAGACTTTATGGAGAAAGCTGGCCCAGGTGTTTCTTATGGAGATGGCAACATTGGAAAAACTCTGGGATATGGCAATATCAATCTTGGGAATGTCATCATTGAAAAAGTAGCTCTGGTCTCAGGACTTAAACACAATCTGCTGAGTATGAGTCAAATCCGTGACAGAGGTTATCATGTAGATTTCTTTGAAGAACACTGTGAAGTTGTAAGCAAATCTACAGGCAAAGTTGTTCTGAAAGGATACATGCATGGTAACATTTATGAAGCCAAGCTTTCAACAAGTACTGATGGTTCTGCAATCTTTCTGTTGAGTAGAGCATCAATTGAAGAAAGGTGGGATTGTCACAAGAAACTCTCTCATTTAAATTTTAACAATATAAATGAACTAGTCAAGAAAGATCTTGTGAGAGGACTGTCAAAATCAGTATTTGCTCCTGATGGCCTTTGTAATTCATGTCAGAAGGCAAAACAAAGAAAATCTTCATTCAAGAGCAAGACTGAATCATCAATTCTTGAGCCTTATCACCTACTACATGTTGATCTATTTGGTCCAGTGAATGTCATGTCTATTGCAAAGAAGAAATATGATATGGTCATAGTGGATGAGTTCACCAGATACACATGGGTGTATTTCTTGCACACAAAAAGTGAAACTCCATCTATCTTGATTGATCATGTCAAACAACTGGATAAATTGGTCAAAGATTCTGTGAAGATCATAAGAAGTGATAATGGCACTGAGTTCAAGAACTTGATCATGGAAGAGTTCTGCAAAAACCATGGAATAAAGCAGGAATTTTCTGCTCCTGGAACTCCTCAGCAAAATAGAGTTGTTGAAAGAAAGAATAGAACTCTTATTGAAGTTGCACGAACTATGCTTGATGAAGAAAAGTTGCCAACCTACTTTTGGGTAGAAGCTGTGCAGACTGCTTATTTTACTCAGAATTCAACACTTATCAACAAGCATGGAAAAACACCATATGAGATGGTGAATAAAAAGAAGCCAAATCTGAAGTATTTTCATGTATTTGGATGCAAGTGTTTTGTTCTTAAGACTCATCCCGAACAGCTATCTAAATTTGATCTAAAAGCTGATGAAGGAATTTTTGTTGGATATCCACTTTCTACAAAAGCCTTCAGAGTCTACAATTTAAGAACAAAGGTTGTCATGGAATCTATCAATGTCTCTTTTGATGATAAGAAGATTACTGGACTTGAAGATTTCAATGATCATGATCAGCTGAGATTTGAAAATGAAGCTTTAAATTCTGATTCTGTAACTCCTAACAGTCTAAACCTGATACTGTAAACTCTGATGGATTAAACTCTGATGTCATTGAAACTGTGGTGACTACGCCAAAAGAAGATGCACCTGTGTAGGGGGAGCATACTGAAGATCTAGCCACATCTCAAGAAGCATCAGAATCTACAACAAGCTCTTCAAGTTCTGATTCGTCAAGTTCTGATGGGCCAAGTTCTGATAATTCTGGAAACTCATGTTCTGATATTTCTGGAAACTCAAATTCTGAAGGATCCAACTCAGAGAGCATAATTTCAGGGGGAGCATCAGAAAATGTTGATGGAGACAGCATGGATCATGGGGGAGTATCCAGTTCTAGAGAAAACCTTCCATCTGCAAGGAAGTGGACTAAAGCAAATACACCTGACTTAATTATTCGAAATCCTGATGCAGGTGTCAGAACTAGAACAGCTACATCAAATGAATGTCTCTATCATTCTTTTCTTTCTCAGACTGAACCAAAGAAAGTGAAAGAAGCTCTTCAAGATGCTGATTGGGTGCAGACAATGCAAGAAGAGTTAAATGAATTTGAAAGAAATAAAGTCTGGACCCTAGTGCCAAGACCAAAGAACAGGTCTGTTGTTGGTACAAAGTGGGTGTTCAGAAACAAAACTGACAGTGATGGCATAATTACAAGGAATAAAGCAAGGCTGGTTGCAAAAGGATACTCTCAACAGGAGGGAATTGATTAAGATGAAACATTTGCACCAGTTGCTAGATTGGAAGCCATAAGGATATTTTTGGTTTATGCTGCTCACAAGAAGTTTAAAGTCTTTCAAATGGATGTGAAAAGTGCTTTTCTTAATAAAGAATTGGAAGAAGAGGTATATGTTGAACAACCTCCAGGCTTTGTAGATCTCAAATTTCCCAATCATGTCTACAGGCTTGATAAAGCACTTTATGGCCTTAAGCAAACTCCAAGAGTATGGTATGAGACATTAGCTCAGTTTCTTCTGGAAAGTGGATTTAACAGAGGGACTATTGACAAAACATTGTTCTACCTCAACCATGGAAAGGACTTACTTTTGGTGCAAATATATGTTGATGATATCATTTTTGGTTCTACAAATGACAGACTTTGTAAGAAGTTTGCCAAGCTGATGCAGTCAAGATATCAAATGAGTATGATGGGAGAACTTAACTATTTTCTGGGCCTTCAAGTCAAGCAGAATGAAGAAGGAACTTTTATTTGTCAATCTAAGTACACCAGAAATTTGTTGAAGAAATTTGGAATGCAGGATTGTTCAAGTGCATCCACTCCTATGGCCACTACAACTAAGATGGATAAGGATACTGGTAAATCAGTGAATATTACTGATTACAGAGGTATGATTGGCTCTCTACTCTATCTAACTGCAAGTAGACCCGATATCATGTATGTTACCTGTCTTTGTGCAAGATTTCAAGCAGATCCAAGAGAACCTCACTTAACAGCTGTAAAAAGAATTTTCAAGTACCTTAAGGGTACTGCTGATCTGGGATTGTGGTATTCTAGAGAATCAGACTTTAAACTAATAGGTTACTCAGATGCAGATTTTGCAGGATGCAAAATTGACAGGAAAAGCATAAGTGGAAGCTGCCAATTTCTTGGAGGCGGATTGGTTTCTTGGTTTAGCAAGAAACAGAAGTCAATTTCCACATCAACTGCAGAAGCAGAATACATTGCTGTAGGAAGCTGTTATGCACAGATTCTTTGGATGAAGAATCAGTTACTAGATTACGGGTTAGAATTTTCTAAAATCCCTATTTACTGTGATAATCAAAGTGTTATTGCTATGACAGGTAATCCAGTTCAACACTCAATGACAAAGCACATCAGCATTAGGTACCACTTCATAAGGGAACATGTGGATGAAGGTACAGTAGAATTGTATTTCGTTCCCACAGATCAACAACTAGCAGATATCTTCACAAAACCACTGTGTGAAGCTACTTTTATAAGATTGGTAAATGAACTTGGAATGGTTTCAGGTTCTTTCTCTAAATCTGCTTAGTTTATGTTCTGATACATCAGACTTTATGATCAGTGTTTACAGATATTACTGTCTTTGTGTATTCTGTGCTTAAATTGAAAATTAATTAAGTGTTGATTGTTCTCTGATGTGAATTTCTAAATTCTGATAGTGATATGAATGTTTCTGTGACTATTCAATCCAATGAGGATAACTGTGCTAGATGCTGAACTAGTAGTCTTTAATATACTAAAGATCCCATGTTTGAAGTAATTGTTTATGTGGAAATCTTTTAACACAAGCAAATTCTGATATTGAGCTTAGTTAAGTTTACTTTGTGTATCTTATTACTAAGTCAAAAACTAGAATAATGCTTCTTATCTGTTAAATTCTGATGTTAGTAAATCTGATGGATGTACTAAGTGCTGATAAGCCTCACTTATCAAAAGTAAAAGAAAAGAAAAGAAATAAAAATCAGGTACTCCTTTGAGATCTAGAGTAAAAATGTGGAAAGGAAGACCCAAGTGCATTGCTAGTATTAAGTAATATGCATTAGAAAAGCAAAATAAAAATTTTCTTGGTGACTTTTCACACTCTATGATTACTGGAGAAATACTCTGATAGCAGCATAAATTCTGATAAGCAGTTGTGACTCTGAGAAGCCACTGTAAAATAGAATTTCAAAAGATGCATAAAATAAGCACAAAACAGTTGAGGTGGACTCATGCATGAACTCATTCTAAAGTAGACTTCAGAATAATGAGAGATTTTGAGTAAAGTTCTTAGTTATGCCTTATTTCTAAGATGTACTGAAGTGAATCGGACTTTACTCTATGTATGATATTTAGCTTAATGCACACACATACACTCCATATGAAAGATGAAAATTACTGTGGTGATAAATGTTATTTTAGATGAACAGTTTATGTGTCAGATTGCATAAATTCTGAGGACAAGTTCTGATGGAAGTTCTGATGATTAAGTTCTGATGAAACCATATCAGTATTTGTGTGAAGAATTACAGGAATACACATTCACTTTTCGAGTTAAGGAGCCATATTCTGATGACTTTTAAATCCTGATAATAATCAAGTTCTGATGCTGACGTAACAGTATTTATTTACTTGGTTTATTTTTTGTCATTACTTGAACGATAATACATATTCACTCTCTTTTTATTCATACCAACAAAAATGGCCCGTTTCAATATGTTCCTGAACTATGAAACCTTTCACATCGAGTTGAGTTGTGATGGATGGCAACAGGAGTGGCATGTCACCACCATTCATGACGAACTTTGGAACTCAGTTCCACAAGAGGTTCTTATCAATGGAGTATCACCTCCATCTTGATAGGTTGGAAGAGGAAAGGAGAGAAGTTCTCCGTCAGCAAGAACGGATCATCCGTCTTGCAGTGCTCTTCGTCAGCAGCTGAAGGAGTTAGTCGTTAGGTCTTCTTAGACTAGGACTAAGGCTGTTGATGCTAGGAATCGTAGAATAGGACTATCTTGTAATTTTTGCATGTAATTGCTAAATTTCATCAAATGTAATCATCTGATATATCAATGAAACTTTCGTTAATTGCAAGATTTGTTCTTTGTTTCTCAAATTATGTGGATGTGCATGTTTAATTGCAATTTATTAATCTTTACTTCATCGACTTTTAATCTAATTTTGTGATGAATGTTTTGATTAAATTCTGTTGATTTGAGGAAACAACTGAGGAACAGGACATGCACCTCAACAAATAGTTAATAAAGCTGATTTAGTCAAGAAGTTTGTTACAGGGGAAGCATCGGTACCTTGGAGTGAAACTCCTAGAGGAAAGGAGTGGACTAAGGAATGGAACACAGTTAGTTTTGTTCCTTCTGAAAAGATTCTTGCTGAGCATCTGGAAAAACCTCATGAAATGCTGATAAATGATGATTTCAAGGCACAACTGAGAGTTACTGCATTGAGTACTAGGCACCTTCAGGGTCAACACTCAATAACTCATGCCAAGTGAATAAAATTCAAGAAACTTTGATCCAGCAAGATATGAATGTGAAACTTGATAAGAACAGATTTTTCAAGCCAGCCTTTGACATAATTTCCTACATTGAGAAAACTCAGGAGAAGCAACAAACTCAAATTGAAGAAATTCTGAAGAATCAAGCTTCTCACCAAAATCAACTCAATGAGATCCAATCCTCAGTGGAATTGCTTGTCTCTCTTCTTTTACCTGCTGATGCCAAAAAAGGGGAGAAAGTGATTAAGTCCAAATGTAAATCTATTCAGACACTGAAAGGAAAGGATGATGGAAATAATGACCAGGGAAACTCTAACAAGGGTAGAGGTCAAGGTCAAGGCAAAGGATTTTCATCAAGTAAAGCTAGAATTACAAGTTAAGGAACAAGTTCTGATACTGGGAGAAGAATAAGTTCTGATACTGGTAAAAGGATAAGTTTTGGTGAACATCTGAAACTTGATGAAGAAATTTCAAAGGAGTTGTTTCTTGAAGAAAATCCAGGAATGGACCTTGAGAGTCTAAAGAAAGAAGAAGTTAGACTCAAAGCAGAAGGGTCAAGACAAAATCTAAAGCTTCTGTTGTTGAAAAGAAATTTCCAAAGCCTAAGGGTATTGTGATAAAGGAAAGAACAAGTTCTGAGGCAACCAAAGCCAAATCACAAGTGGAAATTGATCCAAGGTCCAAGGGCAAAGAAAAAGTTGATGAACCTGTAAAGGTTTATATGCCAGTCATGGATGAAGAAATAATTGATGATGAAGAAGATGCTAATCTTACTCTGATACAAAAGAAGATTTTTCAGAAAACCTCTGACATGGCTCATGTTGTTCAGAGTCAAGATATAGTAAGTTCTGATATGACAGTGAAGCAAGCAACCTCTGACATAGCTCAAGTTGGCTTGATATCAGAAGATAAGGAAAAGGAAACCTCTGACATTGCTCATGTTAAACCTTCAAAGATACTCCTACCAGGATTCACCAAAGCTAAACATACTCAACCTTTGAAGACTGCAACAAGTGGTTTTGAAGCAAGAGTTGTTACAAGAAAGGAAGCAAGAGATAAATCTGGGTTGGGTAGTTCTGATGAAAGAAGAGTACACAACACTACCAATGATCCATCCTTAAGTGAACCAGGTGTTGGAGCAACTCCTGAAAGATTGAATCGACTTGAATATGTACAAATGGTTTACCATACATTTTTGAAAGAACATATCTTGTTATATTTTATGACAGATGGAAGAGTATACCAGATTAAGCAGAATGTTATACCACTGAAGTATATTGAGGAACTGGAACATGTTCTATTCCTACTTCAAGTGAAAGACAGATTAACAGATAGTGTTGCAGGGTATTTAAAGTCTCAAATTCAAAGACAGAAGAAGTTTTATTCTGTAAAGTCTGACAGCACATATTATCCCAAGTACAGAGATCACAAAGTTGATATTGTCGAAATGAAGCCTAACTCTGCTAAGATTATAACTACTTTTCTGGGTTATAAAGCTGTGGAATTCAATCTAGAGTCTGACAAGGCATATCTGATAAGACTAGATCAGGAGATAAGAAAAGTTAGAATAAATGATCTCAGAGCAGCTATTTTTCAAACTGGAGAAGATACAGCTGAATTGATAAATGCTAAAAGGAGGATGGTTAATGAACTTGTATATGCTGAGAGATGTTTGATGAAGAACTATCTCATAACAACTCCTGATATCAAAGAGATCAGAAATTGAAGCCAAGTCAAAGATCTACAACTGCTTAAATTCTGAAGTGTATATAGACTGAAGCTGTTATAAGAAGTTTAAGATGGTAATGCTGAAAGGACTGTAAGTTGTAGTTATCTAGTCAAATTCTCATGCATTTGTACTTAATGTTTTTGACATCATCAAATATCTGTTGAACTTGTATATTATGCTAATTTACAAGTTGGGGGAGATTATTAGATATATTTGATAATGTCATGTGTAATATGATTTGTGTTTAGTTTTCAGATTTTACTTAACAGGACAAATCAGTTCTTAACTGGAAATCAGCACTTATACTGAAGACAGAACTTAAGATATCAGAACTTAAGTTATCAGAACTTAAGTGATCAGAAGATATTTATCAGGAGATAATATCAGGACTTAAAATGACTTTCAGATAAGACAGACGGCTGATTGAAAGGAAAGAAGATCGAGACTAAGACAGAAAGAATTATACATGAAGAAAGAATTCTATGAAGAATAGAATACTTGGAAGAAAAGAGAACTAGTTGATATATTTTAGGAAGCAGAATTATATCCCATATCAATTAGAATTTATCTTGTAACTGTGTAGTATATAAACACAGGCATAGGGTTTACACTATAAGTGTTATCATTATCGAAGTTATTATTCTTTGTAACCCTAGTAGCTCTCGTGATAATTTGTTCATCACTGAGAGAGGACAGTTCCATATTGTAACGGAGTTTATTGTGTTGAATAAAATCTGTTTTATGTTACTTGAGTTCTTATATTCGATTTGATTGTGCTAAACACTGTATTCAACCCCCTTCTACAGTGTTTGTGACCTAACATAAAATTATGTATATATCAATTTTGTCATTTTATATTCAGTAATTATAAGCTATAACATCTATTTTTATTAACGGTCCTAGACCTCTGAATTAAGACCTAAGTAAATAAAATATATCATGATTATGAATCTCACTTAAAAAAAATCTCCCTTTGAGTAGTTTCGGATTTAAAATAATGACTTTACATATTTGGTTTTAAAAATACTCTCAAAAATAGTTCACTTCCTCTCTTTTTTCATCCACTTTCTTTTCTTTCAAATTAACAGTACATGCAATATTAAACTATTCATATTTTACCGATTTAGAGATTTATTATTTTACAACATTTTATGTTGTGATTTTTCACCATGATAAATAAGACATAATATTTCATTAATAAATGTAATTTTTTAAATATGTACTTTTCTTTATTTTTCAATTTCCCATTTTAATTATTTATCCCATATTTGTAGATAAACTAGTTTACGAAGCCGCGATTCGCAGCGGCCTTCTAAAATAATTTTTTTTCACTTATGTTTCTTATCTTATCTTGATTATTCTGAAATATGAATAATCAATAAATATAGTAAATCAAGAAGTTTAAAAGAAATAAGAAGTTGTAGGATAATATTAAGATGGTAAGTAAATTTCAAGAATTTTGATGGAAGATCTTGTAGAAATTTTAGGAGAATATTGCGAACGGTAATAATATATTTAGGAGAATATAAGGTAACTGTAATATTTGAGAGTTATTAACTAATAAATTAAGAATTCATAGATTAAAAATTGAAGGAAAATTTAGGAAAATATAATGCGGTACATTGATTTTAAGATGGAAAGTTGATTTAAAGAGAAAATAAAAGTTTTAGGAGAATATTAAGAAGGTAAGTAGATTTCAAAAAAATTACTGGAAGATCTTGTAGAATCTGTAAGAGAATATTATGAATGATGATAAATCTTTAGGAGAATATTACGAATAATGATAATATATTTCTGAGAATATAAGGTAATTGCAGTTTTAGATATTTATTTAAATATAAACTAATATTATAATTTAGATAAAAATTATTTTGAGTCGCTCAATCGTTAAACAAAATATTAATAATAATTTATTATGATTGAGATAAATTAGTTTGAGCCGCCCTCCCGTCAAACACAATATTAATAATAAAATTATTAAAATTTAGATAAGATTTAGTTTGAGACGTCTGCCCATCAAACACAATATTATAAAAAATATATATTATAATTTAGATAAAAATAGTTTGATCCGCATCCCATTAAACATAATACTAATAATTATATTTTTTATAGTTAGATATAATTTAGTTTGAGCCCTTCCCTTGTCAAGTACAATACTTATAAAAAATTATTAATATTTAGACTAAAGATATTTAAATATTGAAACAATAAACAGATGCAAAGCTCTACAAATAAACAGTATTGCGTTGAATATACTCGAGAGCCGACAACCTGCATTTTTTTTAAAAAAAAAGGGCATCATAGTTGTAACAGCTGGTGCTTCCGGACTATTAATTCTAAATCAAAACTAATACAAAATCCAATTATTAAACCGAAATTCTATTATAATGGCGACAATACGAACGCGCAGTTAACGGAAGTACAAAAGTCAATCTACTCCAAAACTTAGGTCTTCGAACTCCAAGCTACCCAACTCGAACTCTTAGATGAAATCTGAAATTGTAAGTAATGAGCTATACAGCCCAGCAAGAAAATAATCGATCCAACTAAGCCAAGTAACACGTACACATATAAAAAAATACGGTATTCTATACTATACGATATACGAAACAAACACTTTCGATACATATTTTTATTCTTATCTGATACACATAGCACATAAACAACAATAATTCAAAATCCATAATCCATGCCACGACCACTACAACCCGGTGATAACGGTCCTAAATTTTCACAAAACTGTCACTACAATCTGGTGACTGCAGTCCTAAGTTCTTATTCGATATTTTCACAAACCATGGCACAAATCAAAGATCTAAAATTATCGTTGGTACACCACACATGCAAAATAATACGTATATTTTAACACATAATACTTTCAAATATATCATCACTTGGCCCAATTTTTTGATATCAAATATACACGTCACATATAGTTCAGAAAACACTAGCAAAATTGATCGAAAACTTACCTTAAAATCTGACCAGATCTGAATTTAGACTTTTTGACCCTCTAAACGATGTTTTCTTGGAAAACATGAAATACGAAAGTTGTAAAGAACGAAAAGACCTTTTCGAAAAATCCAGGATCACTGAATTCTGACTCACGATGAATTTTCTACGAATTTTACAAGATTGCTGATTTATGCTGAGAAGAGCCCTACGAATTTTAATGAATAAAAACGAGAAAGACGAATGGGGTATATTTATAATGATACAAAATCCTATATCTTAACCTACAAGTTATCCATATTAGAATATGATCCAAATTTTAAGCCCATTAGTCTAATTCAATCTTAAATCCTAGTCCTTATCTAATTTTAATACTTTTTTCTATTATTCTATTATTAATCGAATTTTAAAAATTACGGGATATTACAATAGTAAACAATATTAAAAATTTGTACATGGAGGATCTATCGACTACCCCTTTTAACTCTCATGGCTGTAAGTCTCTCCTGACTTTTTACATGTAGAGAATTGTTGAAATATCATACATTTTTGAATAATTTTGATTTATATATAGTTGTTGTAATTTATATGTTTAAAAATTAATATATGAAGTTTAATTTGATTTAATTTTGAATTTTATGGGCCACTTGCATAATATACATTGTTTGGGTCATATCTGGAAGTCTAGAAGTCTGATTATGACGATTAAACAACCACGAAAAACTTGTGAGAAAAACTTTAATTCAGAGGTAGTTATGAATTTAAAATCCCGCTGAATCAGCTCAGAATCGGAGTCAAAAAGTCAACTACGAAATTATACCGTCTCGGAATTCCGTTCTAATTGAGAATAAATATTAAAAATCAGATTACTTACTTTAGGTCCTAAATTTTAGGGTAAGGAAAGACCTATAATAATTAAAACTTATTTTAACATATTCAAAATAGAAAATAAAAATAAATTATTACTAACATATTCGAAATGGAAAAGACTTATAATAATTAAAACTTATTTTTACTTATTGGAGATAGAGTAAAAAAATAAGTTGATATTAACATATTCGAAATAGAAAAGAAGTCTATGTCTTTTTCATTATATCTCCTTCATAATTATAATAAAATATTATTATTTATTAAATAAATAGATATCCAAATTAGTGTAAAATAATAAAATTATCAAGATAATGTCAAGATAAAGTGCATACTTTAGTGTAGAAGTGTAAATGAGTTATAAAGAAAGAGCCTTGCAAGTAATAAATAGATTTAGATTTGGTTGTGTCTCGAAGCATAAGAATTGGGAAGTATAATGATATTTGACATAAACCCATATCCAAACTTTTGTAGATGTTATATATAGACAATAAACATATTTATGTCCATATGTGTAAGTCCCTTATGATTTTTTTAAAAAAAGAGAAATAATTTCTTGTACCTGCAAAACGAAAAAAACAGAAAGTTAATAAAGTTGTTGAAAGAATTATCAATCGACCCAAAGATTTTTTAAAAACCTATTTATGTCTATATATATAGGATCTTAATAAAACTTTATGCTTGAATTGAATAGAATTTTAATTAAATTCCACTTCTATATAAACTTGAATTTTATTTCGAATTCTATATAAATTGAATTTTATTTTCTAAAATATAGGAGTTAAATAATGAAGTTTTCGATTCTATATATAACTTGGATTTTATTTTATTTCTATTTCTATATAAACTTTAATTTTATTTTCTAATATATAGTAACTAAATAAGGAAGATTTAATTTTTTGAATTAAAATTTAGGAGCTCTGGAAAAAAATATAATTGAAGCGGTTTTACAGCTTTTTTATAAATACTAAATAAGATTGACTTCTAAATATTTATTATCTTTCCTACTAATTCGTATAAACAAATTATAAATAAGATTAACTTCTAAATATTTATTATCTTCCCTTTTAATTTGAATAAACAAATTCTAAATAGGATTGACTTCTAAATATTTATTACCTTCCCTGTTAATTCGAATATATACAAAGAAATTTAATTTTATTGAATTAAAATAGAGGAGGTCTAGGAAAATAGATACATAATTTTAAGACGATTCTGGAGCGGTAATATCTTTTTTTAAACCCTTGAATACAAAATCTTTTAAAAAAACTATATTTCCTCCATGTTTCTCGATTTTTAAGATTATTCAAATTTTCCTCACATAATGTGAACACAATCCAATAAGATGAGAAGAGTACTACTTATTCTTAAACCCTTAAATGTTAATTATTCTTAAACCCTTAAATGTTAATTATTTAAGGATAAGAATTGAGAAATAATAAGTGTATATAATATAATATAAATTTAAGAACATAATATTATAAAAATTAAATTTACATAAATATTAAAATAAATTATTTACGTTTATTTATCAGTTATCCTGATTTTTATCATATTTTGTTGGGCCAACACCCGTTGTGATAATTATGCATAATATTCTACATAGAAAATATATATAGGCCGTTTATCGGACGTCAGGTGAGTAGTTTGGTTTGTTTTTAGGATCCAATCCGAAATTGTTATTTTTTTCTAAATTTCAATCTCAAATCAAATTGATATGTTTAAACCGTTTTTATATATACAACAATGTCATCAATAATTACACTATAACTTAAAAAATATAAATTATATTTCTTATAAATGTTATATTTAAAAATAATATAAAAATATAACCTTGACAAATAGGAAGAAAAATAAAAAAAATATGATACATATACCGTTAATCAAATAAAATTAAAAAGAATGAAAGTATAACACATATATGTATATAAAGATTCATATTTTAATTAATATTTAATAATATTTTTTTAAAAAATATCTTTATGATTATACATTTTATATGTTAACTATTTTACTTATTTTGTAGATTACTAATATATTACTAACACATGAATATTAATGTTATAATACATCATCTAAGACAAAAAAAAATATAACTAAACTAATGTTAGAAGACATCATCGAAATGCCTTGGTCTGTTTGGATAGCGGCATTTCATTTAAAATGCTGAATTTGAATTAAATTCCCTGTTTGGATTGATTAAGGATTTGGATTTGGATATGACCCAAATTCCAACTATTTAAAATAAAGCCCATTTACTTAGAATTTGAAATAACAATTTAAAAGGTTTCATTTGAAATTAAAATCTCCTACCGGCTCTCTCCGGTCTCCACCTCTCTCTCTCTCTTCTCGATTTAATCTCTCTCGCTCCTCTCGACTCTATCTCTTTCAACTCTCCTCCTCTCTGTCTGTCTACTCCATCCCTCTCTTTCGCTCATCCATTTTTGATAGGCGATACCTCCACTTCTAGGTATGGATTTATTTGCATCTATATATAAATACAATAGCTAATTGATTCAGTATTTTATATAAAGCTCTTTTTAGGTTTGGAGCATAACATTGGGTCTTTGAATAATTAGTTTATGTTTTTTATTTTATTGCTATTATGTATGATTTTTTTGTAAAATTTAGTTTTTTTGGACTGCTAATATGTAAAATTTTCTTGTGAAGTGTTGCGTTGAGATTTAAATTGGAGATAATTTCTTGATTCTTATGCTTGTAATTCTGTTTTTTGAATTGATTTTGGTTTGTTTGTTTTTTGGAGTTGGTTTGAGGCCAATGTAGGGGGATTTAGCATTTTGAGCGAAAAATTTGATCCAAGCTATGGCAGCTTTGAGAAGCTTCTTCCACCTGCTAAAACTAGTGGGACTACGTTTTACGAACATACTAGTGATTCCTAGTTTAAACAGAGGTATACGTCCGTTCAATACTAATGCAATATTTGTGATTTAGTTTTAGAGGCATTATTATATTTTCGTGTAGAGATAGTCTGCCTAGTGCCCGATTATAGAAATCTTATGTCTATAGACTGCTGCAGTGCTCTGTTATGCTCTGAATCACACGTCTAATCATTTCAAAGTGTGTGATCCATTTGTTCTAGACTTCAAGTTTACAAATTGTAACAAAAAGAATGTATTGTAGTTCAGTTTTAATTTCATTTTATCACCTTTACTAGGTCAGCATATACAATAGCTAGTACATTTGGACTAAAATTGTAACATTTCTGGGAGACCTTAAAAAATAAATTCAAACTATCTTAATTGATCTCACTATTCCAGGGAGGCATTTTCATACTAGAATGCAAATTAATTGCTTGGTGTAATAATGTGTAAGGTGTAGCATGCGATTAAAGTGATACAATAGATTTTTCTGGACATATCTATTAAATTTTAATTTTTCTTTCTTCTCTTTCCTTCGTGAGATTGGAGTATATAGATATATGCATATATGGTGTTATGGAATCTGGAAAGAATAGAGTTGTGATATGATATATTTCCTTGTATATACTAGCATTACTATCATCATTGAACATCTAAGAATAGAGTTGTGATATCTATATACTTCTGGAAAGCAGGGGTGCGGCACTACCCCCACGTACTGCGCACTAGATACGTTCCGGTGCGGGGGTGCGGCTGCATACGTACGGGGTGCGCCACCCGGCGTGTCCCCATATTTAATTGACTCGATTTGTTGGGGGTGCGGAAAGGGGGTGCGGGAAGGGCAGAGACCGTAATTTTTTTTGTTGACCTTCACTTATCGGAGCCTAATCTGAGGTTTGAGAGGAGAGATGATTGAGCTCTAACGTCGCCGCCGTCGAGCCTGTTCTCTTCATCTCCGTCTTCAATTCCGAGTCAATTGGCTCTGGGGGAGTCTGTGTGTATCGTGTATATATATATGGGCTGGGCTTTTGTTGTTTTGAGTGTTTCAAAGTTAAACCGACCTGGTCTGCTGGTGTAATTCACTGCTTTCATTATTTTATCTTATTTTACATTCTTTAATACTTGTTTCTTTATTTACTTATTCTTACTATCAATTGTTATATGTGCTGAGTATTGGTTAGTTTTATCAAAAATTTACAAATTTATATTTATTTGACTACTTTATTTATTTAAAATGCAATTTTAATTATATAATATGTACTTATAAAATATATATTATCTAAAAATATATTTAAATATTTTAATATTTGCCGTATCCCCCTGCACCCGAATCCCCATATTTTTAAATTTGCCGAATTTCCGTATCCCCGCACCCGCACCCATGCTTCCCAGATATACTTTAATATATAGATATCTATTAAAGTGATACAATAGATTTTCCTGGACATATCTATTAAATTTTAATTTTTCTTTCTTCTCTTTCCTTCGTGATATTGGAGTATATAGATATATGCATATATGGTGTTATGGAATCTGGAAAGAATAGAGTTGTGATATGATTTAAACTAGATTTTGCATTTAGCATACTGATCTTAGATGTTCAATGATGATAGTAATGCTAGTATATACAAGGAAATATATCATCACTGAAAAAATTATCTTCGCAGAAATTATATTTATGGTGAGACTGATGTATAAATTATGACTTCGATGCAATTCATATTTTCTTGGAATCAACTTCATTCCCAATGAAAGCAAGCCTACGCACAGTGGTGCAAAGCCATCAAGCAGTAGAGGTGACCGTCGTTTTGCAAGCAAGCAAATAAGTCCCCAAGTTCCTGCAGGAAACTTTGAAGGACAGATCTCGTACAAGTTTAATTTGGTAAAATCGAGAGGTCCTGGGAGGATGGTATGTTCCCTCAAATGCCCATCGTCAGATGGACCTGCAGCTCCGAGACCCGGGGATGGTTATTTTTCTGTAATTACTTAAAAGCAGTTTTAGACGGTGGACATGGTCTTCCCTTCCTTGCTGGACTTCTAATCAATGGTCTTGCAACCAATGTGTCCAGTTTCACTGTTGATCAAGGTAAATATAATATTTTTACTGTTTTTGCATGCCTTTTTCTATATTGTCCTGTCAACTTGAGGTCTTATAATTTATAGTTTTGGTTACAGCTGATCAGCCATGTCAGGACTATTACATTGTCAAGGAACCGGAAGAAGCTGATTTATTTGGTCTGGATCAGTTTTTGATCGAGGTCAAGAAGGGTAAGAAGGCCTTGGACAAGGTTGGAGTATAATTAGCATTGAAAAGGGTCGTCATTAGATTTGGATTTGAAAATGGTCGGTAGAAATGAGTAGTTTACGAAGATCATGCATCTCCGGAGAATATGTATTTGAAATGTATTTGAAATGTTTTTTGGATATATTGTTAAATTGAATTTTCAAATGAAATTCTAGTCGTTGCCAAACATTATTGGAATTTGAAATCAGAATTTGAAATTATTATAGTTACCAAACAGAATATTTTACTTTGAAATTCCTGAATTAAATTTCTAGAATTGAATTCCACTATTTGAAATGAAATTCGCATTTCCAAACGCAATCTTACTTAATTCTGTCTTTTAATCTGTGACGATTTTGAATGCATAACCTCTTAAAATTTTAAAATAATAGATTAAATTTCAAATTTAGCAATAATCAAAATTTAAAAGTCTGGTATAGAAATCTTTTATGTCAAATCTTTCTTCTTCATACGAAGATATATTAAAGAGCATAAAATAAACTCATTTAATGGTATCCTACTTGTATTAAGGAAGATGAAATAATCTAGTTGGTCTTGTTTCAATATAATTAGATTTAACCAAATTATGAAATTCTGAATTTAAATTAAGATTTGAATATATATTTTAAATTAAAAAGGTTTAGATTTTCATTTTAAATTGGAATTAGTTTTGAAATAGGAATTTTATAAGAATATTTTTACATATTTTTGTATGTTAGTTTTTTTATAATTATTTCTTTATATAAAAGTTAGGACCTGTAAAAAGGAATTTTGTTTTTAAAAATATAATTTATTCAAGTTCTTAAAAAAAAGATATATGTAATTCCTCTTAAATTTATCCTTTAAATTCGAAAAAATTTGGATTTCAAATTTTTGAACAACGAACGATTTGTAAAAATGTAATTGTATTAATTGAATAGGATCAATATAGTTAATTGATCAAACATAATTAATTACATATGCAATCACCTCCAAAATAAAAAAAAGTGCAAAACTTAAACCATAGAAAATTAGTTGTAAAAACTAAAAAGAGTTATGCTAATAATGTTATATTCTTGAGCACGGGTCGTCCCAGATCATGGGTTCGATGGTCGCTCATCCCGAAAATCTATGAGAACATATATATATTTGTAAGATTATAAATCATATTTGTTAAAAAAATAATGTTATATTCTTCTTTAAAATTTATTAAACCATTCTCCTACACTACGTGCATGCATATTAATATTATACAAATCAAATTAAAAATTGGAAGTATACCACCTACCCTGCAACTCTGCAAGAACACTATTAAGAAGAGTTTGGTATTTCACTATAAAAAAAATGATCAAACATGCATTTTCCTATTCTAATTTGTGATTCCAACCTTTATTACAAGTACCGGTTGTTATTTGATACATGACCAATTGGATATATAATGAAAGGATTAAATGTTGGAACCAAAAATTAAGAAATTTAAATGGGGAAAAGATTTTTATACAAGAAATAGCCTTGTTCAAGTTTTGATTTGAAATTTCAATTTTCTTTTAATCAAATTTGTAAAAGATTTCAGTTATGTTTCTTTTTAAGAAAAATAGGACGTACAAAAGACTTTTTTTTAAAAAAAATAATTAGAAGATCTTTTGGGAAAAAAATTATAAAAAAGTTAAAATTAAACATCACTTTTTGAAGAGTCTAAACATGTTCAAACAACCTTGATAAATTTAGGAAAATACTTCTCATCCTCCTTCACAGAGTAATTAAACTAAACTTGTATGTATAAATATTTAACGGATATCAAATCTTTTGCGTAAATAAAA
The DNA here is from genome assembly GCF_009905375.1 of Apium graveolens. NCBI lineage: Eukaryota > Viridiplantae > Streptophyta > Magnoliopsida > Apiales > Apiaceae > Apium > Apium graveolens. Next base: position 37,549,017 of record NC_133655.1, read on the forward strand.
TAGCAAAAACGTCAGTTGTGACATCCCTATGTAACTTTCAACTTTTGTTGCAAGTAATTAGATTTTTCAGAAAGTTACATGACTCTTTATAACCATACTTTAATAACACGTTAAACTTCTTTTAGATTACCTGTCAAAAAAAAAGTTCTTATAGATGACAACATCTGTCACGTTTTTTTTTTTTTTTAATATTTCAAAAAATATAAAAATTTATATTATATTAATCAACTACATCCATTATTTTCTTACATTATACTAATTATATACATTAAAAATTTATCAGTATCATCACTTTATCAATTTTTCTTACTTTTTTTAGTAAATTATATTTTTTATTAATTTTCGCACCGAATCCCTAATACAGAGAATTTAATGGGTCAAAGAGACTACAAAAAAGGACGGTCTTTGTTAATTTATATAGTACAAAATTTTAAAAATATTATATTTAGAATAGCATGAAAATATCCCTTATCTTATTTAGATAATAAGGTTTAGAATTTGTTTTCTAAATAACAGGCCTAAATATGGAAGTTTTGATTTTTTATATTTAAAAAAGAAATTATAAAAAAATTAATATAATTCGAACGATTTTAAAACTCTCAGCTAATTTTCCTTCCCTCCCCGGCTTCGTGCTATCCTATTTGGTAAGCACAATGAGTGCTTAAATTATTTAGTGCTTAAGATTTGTTAGTGATCTTTTTCCGGACATGTACTTAATTCCTTTGTAGCACTTTTGTTACATCTGCTTTAAATAATTCTTACGTTAACTTAGATGGAAATCATATGTGTGGTAATTTACTAAATAATATTTTAATATTTATCACACCTTGAATAAAAAAAAATTAAGTTACAAAAAGTAAAGACAAATAAATTAGTCAAGATTATAATTTGAAAACGGTTAAAAAGAGGGGTGAAAAACCAAAATACCCATCATTTGGGGGCAAATGTCCAAAATACCAATAGGCGGGAGTGTCCGCCCAAAATATCCGTTGAACACGTATTCTACATACGCGTATTCACTTTTTTTTAAAAAAACAAAGGATACGCATTACAGTAATGTGTATTCATTTTTATCTTTAAGTGAATGCGCATTCTTGAATTTGCGTATCTCTTTAAAAAAAATTAAAAACACGCATGTGTGTGCTACGTATTCTTTATTATTTTTTAAAAACTTGAATATGCATGTCGTATTCAGTGGGTATTTTGGGCGGAACATACCGCCAGTAGACATTTTAGGCAGTTGGAGTTGTAAAGTAGTGTATTTTAGGCATTTTTTCTAAAAAGAAAGATACAAAGTTATGAAAGAAACATACCTGTTAAATTCAGAAACATTTTTTTACGATTATTCGAATAAAAAACAACTGCGACATGCAAAGTAAAAAAATAGATCTAACAATTGGACTAACCACTTTGAATAGAGTATGAAGACAAAGAAGATAACGTTGCACAACCTACAATATACAATCAAAATATTTAGAGTGATGAAAAGTCATATACAATCGTATACATAATGATGAAAAGTCATATACAATTGTATACATAATGAACACTCGTCAACACAAAAAAAACAACGCAAAATATCATAAACGAACAGGATTAAAAAGAAGATGGAAAAAATTAGTTAGAGGGTTCAAATATATATAAGTATTTTTTACTTATATTAGAACTTCTCAATCACTTTAAATTCTAATTCTAGATTGATTCCAGTGCCTTTTCTAATATACAAATTCTACTTCTATATAAATTTGGTTTTTGTATTCTAAAATATAGGACCTTAAAAAGAAAGTTTCAATTTATTTAATTAAAATATAGGGGCTCTAGAAAAAAAGATAATTATAATTGAAGCGATTCTAGAATTTTCGGAGTTTCCTTTAAATATATATTATATTATATTATATATAAGATATTAATACAGTAGTTCAGGTTCATGGAGCGGATATATACATTAATATACTATTCATTCTCATTGAGATTCATGGAGCGCATAATTTTTTTTTGTCAAAGTATTACGAGAATAAGTTGACATGTCAAGTCTTACAAATTATTCTTTTTAAAATTAAACAAACTATGATATTAAGGGTGAGCAACGGGTCATAACCGGACCGAACCAAACCGGAACCGAAAATCGAAATAGGAATATTTCAAGAACCGAATCGGACCTGTTTATATGTAAGAACCGAAATACGGTTCGGTTCGGTTCGGTTCTTACGGTTACAGTATGTTAAGAATCGAAACGAACCGAGAACCGAAATTTCTAAAAAAACAAGAACTGAATCGGATCCGAATTAGTTAAGAACCGAACCTAAACCACAATTTTTGATAGGTTCGGTTCAGTTCGGTTCTCGGTTTTGAACGGGGAAATGGTCACTTCTATATGGTACACTTGCAGACGCAAAAACATATTTTAGGGAAGTTCGGTTTTTATAATAATAAAAATATTAATTACAAAATAACAAAATTAAGATTTTTTAATTCAATACATATTATTAAGTTATTAACAACCAAAATTATTAAATAATAATTAAAAGAACTTAGATTTGTGAAAAACCTTGTATAAAGGATCATGTAGAAAAAAATTAATAGAAGAAAATTTAAAATAAACAAAGAGGAGAGAAGTTAAAAATCAACAAAAAACCTGGAGATAACCTGATGGTCCAATTTTGGATTAGGTTTATTAATTCAAATTTGGATTAGCATTATTTACTAATCAAATTTAATTTATTATAAAATAATAATTTTCTTATTAATATATTTAAGTTTATTATATTAAAAATTGATTTGTGATTAATTAAAGAATGTTAATGATGGTTTATATCTTTATTAATGAAATGAATGTGTTTTTGTTAATTAAACATATAATTTTTAATTATTTTTATGTATATTAAATATTTTTGTATTTGATTTAAATAATCTATCAAATATAATATAAAAAGTTAATATTGGTTAAAAATTAAATTTAAAATAATATTTGTGTATTATAATATGTAAAATATAATTTGGATCAAAATTTGGATGTTCGTCAAAAATTTGAATTAGAATTTGGATTAATTGACTATGCAAATTTAGATTTTTGGATCAAAATGGTTCTTAATTGTGCTATTTAGAACGTGGATCAATGACATAAATGAATCAATATTTTACCAGTTGAGTTGCACTATATTTATTGAAGGGAAAATGGATTTTTTCATCACTCAACTTATCGTTTTTTTAGAAATTTACCATTCAATTATTTTTTTTTCTTTTACTCACTAATGTTAGGTTCGTATTTGTTTTTAGACACTAATGTTAGGTTCGGATTTGATTATTAGTATTATGTCAATTTTCCCTAGCATTATTAATATATTGGTAGTCTGTAATATTTTAATGATTTGATATATGTCTATATCTTTATATATAGTACTCCGTATGTCCTCAAGACGTTTACCTTGGTGGTGATGAGAGTTTGACAAGCATTTTAAGGCTCCTAAAAGATGTAGTTTCATGAATTATTTTTAATTTTTTTTCTTCTAAATAATAATTTAACGTTTAAATTTTTATATACAAAACAAATCTTAAAAATAAGTAATAAAACTATGTTTGTAAGATAAATATCTTGTGAGAGTTGTTTGATTTAATATTAAATTCACATTATTACAACATTATTATATTTTTGTGTTTATATATATACTTGTTTCACAATTCTATTAGAATGAATGAGTTTATAGTTTTGATTTTGGGTCAGTAAGAGCTTGCATGAAGGAGTTGTGATTGGTGATTTCATTGGGTTTTTTAAACTGTCGTTTGGTAAAATATTGATATGTAATTTTTTTTAATTTTTTTATAAGTACTTTATGATCAGTTTGCTAATTTGATTATATTAAAGTTTTTATTTTTTTAATTTCCCAATAATTTTAGTACGGATTGCGATGCCTCTTCCTAATAATTTTATTTTTGAGCATAGTACCCTATCTAAAAAGTAACAGACGTATATGAACTGATTTTATGCGTCTTTTTACAATGTATATACATCTGTTTTGACTAGATGTTTAAAACAATATGCGTTCTTCTTATAACATATGTATATAATTTAGATATTATACGACTCCTTCATATGGATCTAGCAAACTCAGACACATGAAAGTTTTCTTACAAGACACCTATGACACTTTTTGTACTAGTTATCACTATATTTTAATAAAACAAAAAAAATTATAGTTGAGTGGTAAGTTTCTAAACAGTGACGAAAAAATTCTTTTTTCCTTGATTGAAACTAGGGATAATATAGGACCCCCGAGCCCCTTTAGATCCGCCTCTGTCCGGTATTAGCATATCAGCAAGCAAAAGATAGACAAGTTAAATTAGCCCTAAATTTCTTTATTTGAGAGTATAAATTTGTGTGTTTACAAACTGGAAATTACAGAGAAATGATGAAGCTGAGTAGTAATTTACACATAAGCATCATAATTGTGCATTCCTGTTCCAAAATTGTAAGTGTATTTTGTGACGAGTATGATAATAATTATATGATCATTTACCATTTGCAAGCCCTGCTTTAATTCTCCTCCATATCCTTGACAAAATTCCCCTGTTGCCTTTACAATTAAGGTGTTGATCATGAGTTATAGTTTCCAATTGTGGATGGCAAATACTGTTCGTGGTGAGGCAACTTGATCGTCTGGAAGAGTATGGGGTTAAGTTGATGTAATATGAGTAAGGTGACAGAGGAGTCTTGGATCCACGGATGGCACGGTTGATCTGTTTGCTCACTGCCTGGAGTTCATACGAGTCGTAAAGATTGCTCATCTTGCTGCTATTGTTTCCCGGGCTCAGCTTCCATTTAGGGCTCTGAGCTATGGCTGGTTTCTCATGTGTTGGAGCACTATCCATGAGGAAGGTTTTACTTTTACAGGGTTCCTTTTAATTCTACTTCCTACATGCTTAGTTTTTCTAATATATTTGATGTTTTTAATTATTAAGACCTTAGCTGTATTACTAAGAAAAATACATTGGTTTCTACGTTATTGTCTTGTTCTCATGGTTTGTGAATTCCTGAATCCTACGTTACTCTTCTCTGATCGCATATAATATATTCTTAGCACACTATAACAATATAAGAAGCTCGCAATATTTGCTTAATCAAGTTCAATTTACATTTTATTGGCCTTTATATATATTTTTACTTAAATAGAATTGAAATTTTAGAATAGTGAATACAAGATCATTGTGTTTTAATTTTACGTGATTACGCAGTTGGAGCTTTAATACAAATATTTTCGGGCCTTCTCATTGAAATGAGGCGTGGCTAGGCCTCTTATTACAAAGGGCTTCTTGTAAAACTTTATTTTGTTTACCAACATGATTGCAGCCTGCAGGGAAGACAAAGAAACCCACCTGCTTCATAATCCCACGCGGAACATAACTACCTCGCCTCCGTTGTTTAACAAGTGCCAGCTCTTGCAAAATGAAGACCCAGCATCAAACTATAATTCGTGCATAATGGACACCCGTCATAAAATTATAATTCGTGCATGATGAAGACCCAACATAAAAGTAAAATAAATTCATCATAAAACTATTCTGCCTAATATGATATTAATAAATACAGCTACATAATTATAACAGTTCTGACTACTTGCGGCTAAGAAACAGTGGCATGGAAAAATTCATCACGTAATTGACTATATCGTACACATATCACTTGAGCACATACTAATTAATACCTATGCCAAAAGCTAGGAATGAAGTACTCCACTATTATACAAGTCTCCGATTAGCAAAATTTTATGTACAGCAGTCAGTGCACCTCCTATCTTTTGATGTCAGATGCGAGACCCTCACCGCGGGGCATTTTCTTCGATCCAGCTGCAACACAAATTGTATTAGTAGCAGTTAATTTAACCCATATCAAGTGATGAGGGAATTGAACTTAAGAACACATCAATTTAACTACTAAATTTGGTACATGGCATAAGAAACAGTACTTGACATCCAGAAAACCTTAACTTAAATGTGATAACATCATGTTAACAACATACTGAATACATACTGAATACATACTGCTTTTACAGCACTTTCATGCAATTTAGCTTGCATAGAACTATGGTCAAAAAAATATGAGAATACCAAGTAAAAGGAAAGATAAGAATCTTATAAAAATTACTTTTATTAAAAAAGAAGCTGCTTCCTTTATGAATTGTGAGTTGAGAGCAAAGAAGGGTGCCACACACAGAAATGCATAGGAATGTCAGGAAAGGGGAACATGACATTTCTTGGTTAGAAAATTTCAATTGCATTCATTTGTTATGTCTACATCTCCGATTAGTGGCAAAAAAAAAGTTAATTGTCGAAATTAAAAGAAATTATATCATTTCTGAAAGTGAGAATTAGTGACGTTAATTGTGCAATATCTTTTTTTTGTCTATGATTAGTCCCTCGTTACACTCACCGGCACTTCTATTTAATTGGAGTTACTAAACAGCAGAGGAAGCTACCCCCCCCCCCCACGCACACACACAAACAAACAAACATTTATATATATATATATGTATGTATGAGAGGGAGAGAGAGAGAGAGAGAGAGAGAGAGAGAGAGAGGGAGAGAGAGAGAGAGAGAGAGAAAGAGAGAGAGAGGGGGGGGGGAAGTAAAAACAAGAATCTTCTAAAAAAAATACTTGGATTAAAAAGGAAGCTGCTTCCTTTATGAATTGGAAGGTGAGAAGAGCAAAGAAGGGTGCATGTGATTCTACATAGCCACACACCGAAAAGCATAGGAATGTCAGGAAAGGGGAACATGGCATTTTTTGTTAGAAAATTTTCAATTGCATTCATTTGTTATGTCTAATGTCTTCATCTCCGATTAACGGAAAAAAAAAAAGAATTAATTGTTGAGTTGAATTTAAAAGATATTACATCATTTCTGAAAGTGAGAATTAGTGACACTGATTGTCCAATGTCTTTTTTGTATTAGTCCCTCGTTACACTCACTGACACTTTTATTCAATTGGAGTTACTAAACTACCACCCCCAAACACACATGCACATACACAAAAACTTTTATATATGTATAGGCAAATGATTAAATAGAAACCAAACTTAATATATATATATATGAGAGCCAAACACGTGTTCACACACACAAATAGTTATATATATATATATATATATATATATGAGAGAGAGAGAGAGCCAAACACGCATGCACACACACAAAAACTTATACATATATATATGAGAGAGAGAGAGAGCTTACTATCTTCAACGTCCTTTAGCTGGTAAAAATGAGGAGCTATTTCAATCAGCCATTCTGGTTTTAGTTCGCTAACCTGCCGCATGTATTCTTTAGTCGTAAGTACCAACTCATAGTACACAACCCATCTTGGAAGTACCTAAAATATAATAGTGGAGGCATCATAATCATGTGGGAACGTAAACAATAATTGTCCTAGAGATGTATTATAAAAGTGTACATGCATAGACAATAACATTATAAACAAACAGAAGTTACACATGTATTATCCATGTGAATGTGTATGTAAACAAATCTGTATGTGTGCCCATCCCTGCTCAAATATTGGGATAGGAAGCCTGGTAAGTATACTAGATATGTATATATACCTGTGCTAGACCTGAACTCGGATGGATATGAACAGTTTGAGGATGTTTTACAGTTCTATAAGATCCATTCTTCTGAAGTCTTGAACAGTGAGGAAAGTATCCTGCAAAATGTTCAGAAAATATAAAATAACCCTCATTTTGAGTAAAATTCATAATCAACTGCATGTGCCATGTGGCCCATGTATGTATGAATATGATTTACAGGGTGGTTTCAAAGAACCTGATGTTATGGCCTTCCGTATAGCTTCCAAATCACCAGGATTTGACATCAATTCAATTTCGACCCGCTCCAGTAACCCCTCCAACTGATCTCGAATATCTCTAGCACGCTTCATGCTCCTGACCTGACATAAATCACGAACCCATAAGTACACTGTTCCTAAATTATAATTAAAATAACTGAAGTTGCCCTGTGTTATAAGAATAGTTTTCACTCCACTTGTTATGGCATAAATTCTTATAACCTACAGAAGAATACTGGTGATTAATCTTCAAATAGGTTCTTAAAAATAAAAGATGCTACAAAGAATAATTTAAAATTTTATTATTGATATGCTTCAGTCTACTTTCTTCCCTAATTAAAATCTATTCCTCCAAAATAGGCCCACAACGAACAGAACTTGCCAAAAATTTATAATATAGAAAGCACTTCATGGGTACATGCATTAAGCAAAGCTACAGAGATTGAAACAATCTGACTGAATTTCCATTAAAGTAAAAATATATTCATCACATCGAATGAAGGTACCGGGATAAAAGACAAGCTAAACAAGTAGAATTTTACTATTCCAATTAAAACAATTTATTTTTATATATATCCACACACATGTGCACATACACTAAGTGCCTGACAAACCTAATGAGCAATTATAATGGTCGAAAAGCTCTTAAATGCAGACTAGGGAAAAAATTATAACAACATGTACATGTTACTTAACACACAGACACAGGTATATATACATAAAATTATAAAAGACCTGGATATAGTTTTCATAGCACCACTGAGTCGAGAAGTTGGTCTCCTTCCAAGAACTGTATACCTGAAAGAATTACCAGGGGTGTAACTTTGTAATAAACACCACAGATACCAATTTATGCAACATACACAATCTGCTCTAAACAATTCTATAACCAACCACTAGTACATGTAATATCAAGATTTATGAACGTAATGCTAATATATCAAAATCTAATCTATAAATTTATCTAATATAAATATGAAAATGCAAAACAAACCTTAAGTAACGCGATATGATCTCCGACATTGCCCATATGAAAATTCATTCGGGCATTGTCTGCATGAACCTGTTTGTCCTTTGGACGATAAAAGATCGAACTTCCAATTGAAAGCATCGCAGCAATTGATATGATCTCGTCCGAACATTTGTACTTGTCAGAAGCAACAATCATCTTGGACAGCATGGGATCAAGAGGAAACTCAGCCATTTTCCTTCCAACTTTAGTTAGCTCTCCTTTTTTATTAAGCGCACTCAGTGCAAATAGAAGCTCGAGAGCTTTCAATAAAGACGCTTCTGGGGGTGGATCCATGAAATCGAAGTTCACCAGATCATGGATGCCAAGGCTCTTTAGACTAAGAACAACATTTGCAAGGTTGGTTCGTTGTATTTCAGGCACCGTGTTATCTTCCAAGTCATTGTAATAGTTATGGGAAGTATAAAGTCGGAAGCATTTTCCAGGACCTGTACGACCAGATCGACCAGCACGTTGATTTGCCGATGCCTTTGAAATAGGGGTGACCAGTAATGACTCCATTCCAGTACGAGGACTGTAAGATTTCATCTTGACAAAACCTGGATCAATGACATATTTAATCCCATCAATTGTCAATGAGGTTTCTGCAATATTTGTGGCCAGGACAACCTTCCTCGCACCTTCCGGAGTACGTTCAAATATTTTTGCCTGCAGCTCTGTTGGAAGGTTAGCATATATAGGGCAAATAATCAGCTCTGCTATTTTTGTTCCTAAACCCCTTGTCCGATGCTTCAGAATCTCCTCAGCTGTCTCAATTTCTTCCTGTCCAGTAAGAAAAACCAATATATCACCATCTCCAGGAGGTTGAGTCACGTGAATTTGAAGAGCTGTGACGATGGCTGCATCCAAGTAGTCTGCCTCTGGTGCTTTTGTGTAATTTATTTCAACGGGGAACCTCCTTCCCGGCACTATGAAAATTGGAGCACTGTCAAAATAATCACTGAACTTCTCGGCATCAAGAGTTGCACTAGAGATGAGCAACTTGAGATCAGGACGAAAACGAGCTATATCCTATCAATTAAAATATTATTTGTCAGATAAGACTTACCAGTTTCTTTACTTCCAGTTCACGTAAAAACGTACAAAATATAAATAAAATTGTTGGAAGTCATGCTTACCTTAACTAAACCAAACAAAATGTCAGTAGATAACGTTCTTTCATGAGCCTCATCCACCATCACAACACTAACAAGCAAAATATAAAAGTCTACCTTCAAATTTCTGTAAATAACTACAAAAGTCATCTGTACTAAGATGTAAATAATTTTAAAATTGCGTGAGATTAGTGAACCTGTAACTTGAAAGGTCAGGTTCCCCTAAAAATTCCCGTAACAACATTCCATCTGTCATATATTTGATAACTGTCTTCTCAGAAGTGCAATCTTCAAAGCGAATTGAATAACCAACCTAAAGCAAGAAATAAGAATTAATTATGTCTGTCTGCTTGCACAATTCACAACCAACTGGCAGTATGTAGGAACACCAAACACTTGAAACAAGTTAATGAGTGACCAGTTTATAATTTAAAAGCCAAGATCCCACAATCACACAAAACTCGAATTTCCCTAAAATTACAGTGACAAGTGAATTGAATCCTTGGTCTACAGGAATGAGAATCACATATTACATGGGTGTAAGACTGGTACTATATGTTACAGGTAATAAACTGATAAAATCTAATATTATTGATTAGAATAGCAAGCTAGTGGAGAAAAATATCTATATATATAGTTTCTACTTCTCCACTTAATACAATATAAGGCAGTGCCTCTATATAACCACAGAACTTGGAGCCAAAGCCTGGTACAGATATAACTTATAACTTCGCGGCTACTCTTTTAATATTTTAACATATTCATTGGCAGAAAACTATATATTTATGTTCTACTGACATAGCATACAACAAGAGAACTTACTAGTAAATAAATTCATGAATGATGAAGACATACAAATCTAAGTTACAACATTGGTTAATGAAGAAAGCAAAAACCAAAGGTGAGAAACAGGAGAACTACTAAGAAATTAAGCTCATACCTCATGTCCAAGTTTAACTCCCATTTCCTGTGACACTCTAGCAGAAACACTCATAGCAGCAACACGACGAGGCTGGGTACATCCAATCTGCATAAAAATAGATAGCACAATGACATTATAGATTAATGCACTAATTGGTTCTAAAACACACTAGTGTCTGCCAGTTCACTAGGAGATTCCAAACCTTTTATAAGCAAAAATTAAAAAACAGGATACAAATTTCAGGAAAGTTAAAAACGAGAAAGATCTCCATTCATCATTTCATCGCCCAAGATATACATTAAAATGCAAACTATATGCAATAGGGCAAACAAGAAACTAGTGAAATATTATACCTTTCCACGTTTTGTATACCCAGCTTCATGGAGATACTGAGGTATCTGTGTAGTCTTTCCGGAACCAGTTTCTCCAACAATTACAAGAACCTGACAAACCAGATAAAAATGTCATATTCGGATTGCTATGATTAGGCAACATGACATAATGAGGAAGAACTGTAAACCTGATGTTCATTAACAGCTTCAAGCAACTTTTCCCTATATGGGTAGACTGGTAAAGTTTTCCTATCAGCCTGAAGGAACAAAATAGCAAGTCAGTAACACTTTGCTGCCACAACCATCTCTCAAAATATACAATTAGATGTTTGCCAAAATAAAATATGTAAACAGTATATATCTGAAGTCCTAATTAACTGCTAATGCTCTGCTTCATGTAGTTTATGTTTGAAAACAAGTCTATGTCAGTATCTTCTCAAGACCACTGAGTATATACTGTAGGTAGCAGCATCGCGCACTTCTGTATCTATTCTATACTGCAATGCAACACTTAAAAGGTAATCTACCTGCTAAAAATGTGGTAGTAATATCCAGCATTCAGTCTTAATTTAAAACATAGTCATCTCACATGAAGTATCTACACTCTACAGTATCCTGTTTGTGAAGTTTTGTTATTAAACAGCATCACATATCAATCCAGTGCCAATTACAGTAGAGAACAGCACTTAATATAACATGATTGACTGATTATAGTGTATAACCAAAACTGTGAGAACCTAGCAGCTACTCAACATTTCAATTAAACAAGTAAAAATAATCTCAAATAACATTCCAGTAACTCAGTCATTCATCAACAACATTAAAAGGGGCTTGGGAGAGTGAACCATGCATTGATCCACCATTGGTAGTATTTCCACTAACCACCAGTTGCAGTATAAGGTATTACTCCCTCCGTCCCGGTGAGTTGTTTACGTACACTGTTTGCACGTATTTCGAGACTTCAATAAAGTATAGTTTCATAATGTTTTTTTAATTTTATTTTTCTGAATAAAAGTTTAAACATGAAACTTTTTTTTCAGAATTTTTTTTTTAAAAAAAATATTATGGAAGTATACTTTAAACGAGCATTGAAAAGCGTGTCAAAAAGTAACGTAAACAATCCAGTGGGACTGAGGGAGTATTAAACAAAGTACACTGACCCATCTCCAACTCTTTTAGATGAGTACACTGCTTAGGAAACAAAGAAACAACTAATGGGAACAAGATCATAGTATGCATACCTGAAGTTTCTCAAATGCTGATTTTGCAATAGATTCATCAGGTGAATCGCCATACGCCTCCCCGTCATACTGCAAAAGTGAATGTGAATTTGTTCAAGAAATGATTATTAGATCAAGACATGCAAAACACTTACAATTAAAAATAGTCACGGTACATACATTATCACCCTTCATTACTTCATCTTGTATGAACTCAATCTGGTTTTCAAAGACGAACCTATTCAGAAAAAAACAATCAAGCATTTGCTCTTCATAAATTTAGTTAAGCAAACAAGTACAAATAGAATAAGTGTGATCTCAATTAGAAAACTTCAATATATGTTTCTTCTATCCTTTATTTCCACATCTATGGAGAGAACATTAGGGATAATATTATTTAAACAACAAACCAAATAGCTTACTCGTAGTCGTCATGCTTTTTATCTTTTGAGCCAAATTTCATTGTTGCCTTGCCTGCAAAACTCAGGGCAGTAGGGATTAGATATTGGTTATTATAAATCATTAATTTGAGATGGATTGGGAAGAGTTGTATAAAAGCAAAGCCAAGTAATTACCAATCTGATGATCCTCCCATGCTTCTTGCTCTGCGAATGGGTTCATTTTCTCTGCAGCATTTAGATCTCTGAAGAACAGGAAAAGAGGGCAATTTTTACATCAAAGTTGATTTCCGTGCACGAACATGTATGGAACTATATGCAAATTATTATCAATATTGCTACAATAATCTAGCTGACCTGTAACGCTCCACGGCCACAGAAAATCTCTTCTCTTGATTTACACCGCCTTCCTGGTCATAGGCATCTGGCATTCTGTACTGCACTCCAAGAAGAACGTTAAGCAAATATGCTTTAAATCAATCAACAACTTCGTTAACAAATATAAAATTAGTAAAAATATACATAAAAGGAGATGAATGGGAACATTACAGTAAATGAGTAATGGTGCTACACAATGAGCTGAGATCTTGAGCCAGTGGAGTTCGCACTCTCTCACTCGTAGATGAGATTACTTTATTTATGCATAATGGATTGCTTATATCTGATACGAAGTACATTTGTCCCAAAGTACCATGCCGATATATCCACTACCAAATATCGTCATTAGTGTGATTAACCTTGTTACCTTTATAAATGAGTGTTAATTTCTACATTATCATGTAATACTATAGTTGACACACTTTGTATTAGTACTGCTGCCTGTGCAATGCCAGGAAAGTACTGTACAAATTGACTCTTCTAGAAAGTGCTTTAATCAGGATGTGCAAAGCGTAATAATCCGAACTACCTCATTTATCTCGTCCGTCTCTTCCGTTTGCTTCTTAGCAAGATCATATATTTGTTTCTTGTATCTGCCAAAAAATTACATGCGTCAATACAAATAACTAAGAATCCTCCGCATAAGCATCCAAAACAACACAACTTAGGGGACTGATTAAAATGTATATAACCAAAATTAACAAATCTAGGAAACTTTATAAGCATCAAGAAAAATATGACTAAAGCATATAAAAGCAATGTGTATATACATAGAATATATAGAGAAAACTAAAATATCTTACTCCATTAATCATTTACCCTTGTCTGTAAATTGAAACACATAACCCCTCCCACCCCTCCTAAAAGAACTGTGGAAATAAAAAAAATACAAAATTCTCGGTTGTAACTTGGAATACGAATATATATACTGGTCAAATTACTCACTTTAAAAGAATACTTTGTCAGATATTATAGTCATATATCAACAAAAAATTTGCTATGCCATAAACCTAACGTACTAAATCAGAATACTATTATTACAGATATAATTATTAGGTTTTCCATATAGTTATTTTTACTTATCTGTATTCTTTTCTGGCTTGACATGATCTAAAGTCTTTTACATAGTAGCTTATTGAATTCAGTCATGTAACTTAATAGCTAACAAACAAACCCGTAAATTGACAAAGTTAACTTATACAGTTCAATAAAAGTTTTGAGAAACAAGAAGGAAGCTGAGTACATATAAAAATCCACATCATTGATTATATGGTTAATAAAAAATATAATACTTTCACAGAAAAGGCAATCAGTGATTGTCGTACTTATAATCAAGCGATATAAGATAATGAGGGAGGGGTTTAGAAAAACTGGAAGGGGTTTAGAAAAACTGGAACATAAAGATATATGTGCACGCCATGCATGACAAAATTACCTTAGTTCACGCAATTCTGCTTCGGTCAATTTCACATTCTCGAATAGATACTGCTCATCTTCTATGTCATCTCTGAAAAAGCCAAACCATGGTTATATGTAAAGCAATTGAAGAGTTTGTTCATGTTTATAAAGTGTTATGCCAACAATTCGAGAAACAAAAAGTAGAATCGCAGCTTTTAGGTAAATGTTTTACCTGATTTCCTCGAGTTTTTTTTGCTCCCTTTTCTTCAGATACTCTTGCCTTGAAACTATTCTGAAGATTAAAAAAAACATTTAAAAGATCATTAATAATTAGAGCCACATGTTGTAGAATTTATTATAATTTAGATACGAGTAACCACGAATGGCCAGAACTAGAAACATCAAACATAATAAAATACTTCAACTAACAATTTGCTAAACATTCAGAAAGTCAATTTCAGCCATTTATTTTGTATTTAGCACTAACAACAAGTCTTACAGAAAAACTTTTAACAAAGAGAGATCTACCATTCCACCTTTTGTGTTGCTTGTATAAGATAAAAGGCTAATATATACTAAGAACTGTTTAAATATAAACTTGTAATATTTTCAAAAGCAACTCACGTCGACCCTGAAACTTTGTACAC
Source organism: Apium graveolens (assembly GCF_009905375.1). Lineage (NCBI taxonomy): Eukaryota > Viridiplantae > Streptophyta > Magnoliopsida > Apiales > Apiaceae > Apium > Apium graveolens. The sequence continues at coordinate 37,564,270 of NC_133655.1, forward strand.
GGTATAAGTATTCAATCTTTTGTGTGAAAAAATTACACAAAACACCACAAGTACACAAACATATTATGTGTTATGTTTGAGACTTTGAGTTTCCACTTCGGGTACACGACACGAAAGTATACAAACTAGATATATGAACTGATAATATATATATATATAAATATCATTACTAATTTACTATCATTGGGCTTATAATGTTTAAAAAGTAGTAATAGAGATTAACATTTTAAAATCAATATAATTATAAAAAGTTATTTTAACCTATTGAAGTAAAATTATAATACCAAAATAATACTTTTTAAAATACTTATTTTATATATTTATATAAACGACACGCAAAGTGGCTGACGCAAATTGATTTAGTGTTGGATGTTGGTTGGGTAATTGGGTAGAAGAAGTCATTTAGTCTTAGATATGAGTTCAACATTTGCGATACTAAACACGAACATAAACAAAACAAGACAATTTCCAGGTCTAGTAAAGGGTTGGAGACAAATATTATCCATATTTCAAACAGCAAATAGTGCTTTGCTTTTTAAGAATTCTTTTAAAATTAGGAAACACTATGTCATACACTTCTAGAGGCAAAACAAGACAATTTCCAGGTCTAATAAAGGGTTGGAGACAAATATTATCCATATTTCAAACAGCAAAAAGTGCTCCAGGTCTAGTAAAGGGTTGGAGGCAAATATTATCCATATTTCAAACAGCAAATAGTGCTTTTGCTTTTTTTTAAAATTCTTTTAAAATTAGGAAACACTATGTCATACACTTCTAGAGGTACTTCATAAACCTAGACTCTATGTAAAAAAACAAATAATAAGCAAAATAATGGAGGGAATTCATCTCAGTATTGGCAATATATGTAGCGAAACAATATTTTGCAAGATGACAAACCTTAAATCGTCCGTGTCACCTTTTCCCAATGCGTTAGATCTCCTGATTTCCTCTTCTGTAGCCCAGATATACATCCGATAGTTAATAGAGAAATCATGACATTATCAAATACCAATGTGTGTGCCTGTGCATAATGGACATGAAATTATATACATATATACAAATACAAGTATGAGTGATCTCTAACCTTCCTCTTTCCGTGTTAATTTATGCTCCGTTAGCTGAGAACAATAAGATTAACAATTATAAGAAATTAAATTTCATTTTAATCTAATATTACAAGGAAAAATAACATAAGAATGGACACTCTTCTCTTGAATAATTTTCGCCAAGTGTTTAATAATCAGAACCCTATAATTTATCACAATTATCATAAATAATACAATCACACAAACACAAGTCAAGGTGCCACTATTTATATACATGCTAACAGAATGAAAGGACACAAGAAATTCAAGCTGGCATATAGGTTTACACACAATCAGATGTAAATTTGGATTTATTCTTCTAAAAAACCGCCAACAAACATACTCAAGATATACTGCAATGATAAACCACTGCAACAGCTGATGTATGGCACAGTTGCATTATTACATTTCAATAACTAAGAATTACAATATCAGGTACATGATGCTCCTACTTAATAAAAATATAAAGCCAAATTTACATTATGCTATCCTATATTGTTGCTATGTATACAGGCTACAGCCACAAAAAGCAAGTTATGAACTTGTATCAGTCCATGCAATATGGTGAGCATAGACAGCTTGCAAATTGGATCTTGAACAATATGAAAGAGTTTTATGCATCATTTATTCGACTTCATGCAAAGTACATATTTAACAGATTGACCTAAAACATTGATAAATACAGCATACCTTTCTTGTCCCTGCAGCGTCCCGTTCTCTTAAGTTTTGTTCTAACTCCTCTCGTTCTCTTTGATCACGCAACCTTTCTTCCTCTGACTGCATTAAAAGTTCAAACATGAAACAATATGACATGTAATGGAGCAATCCCTTAAACACGGTGCATATTGCCTATGACACCACAAATATTAGTGCTGGACATGTGTATGCACAATTATGATCCAACAACAAAATGCACCGCATGAGTTGATGATGACAATAGGGATCCAACACATGCATTCTATCTAAAAGCATTAACAGATGGAAAATCGCAGTACTATTATCCTGTGCAGAGATTTAATTCAAAATAAGAAAATATAAAGAGAAATTACGTCAGAATCATCTTCGGGCTGAGCAGTCCGCCTTTTAACCCGCCTGTCATCTTTTTTAGGTATGACTACCTGCAGTTTCACAACAATAAAAACAAAACAAATATACCATGTCAGCGTGCACAATACTGTTACAGCACCGCACACATTATAAGATTAACCAAACTATAAAAATAAGATTACAATCAATATGCCTCATCATCTTCATCATCTTGAAGTTCAGTTTTTTTCCTAAACCGTTTCCTCTTCGAATCCCTCGTCTTGGACTCATCAACTGCAGAACTACCAACACTGCCATTATCAACATCATCGTCCTCCAAAAGCGTATACATACTTTGCTTCTGCACAAGCTTAGCCGCCTCCCTTTCTTGTTGCAGATAAGCCTATCAAAAACCCAAGACAAATTCATAAACCAAAACAAAATCCAATTTCACAATAGCAATACACCAAAAAAAAAAAACACCCACATTTGGAGCAGGCCTCCCTCTATCGCCTTTAGCAAACAACTCACGGGAAAACGCCTGCAAGTCCGCAACAGAACAGGCACTCAAATCATCTTTAAGGGCATCAGCAATGTCAGCAGGTGATTTAGCATTCTTTGCTGCATTTAATCAAACAGTTGGTAGGCATTAACAAACACAAGTATTACAAACCAAAAAGATAAAGAGTGTAATGTAATTGAGTAAAAGACTTACAGAGACTAATGATGTATTGAACAAGAGTAGATTGAGAATAACCAACAAGAGACATCAATTTGTCAGAAACCCAAATCTTCAAATCACTCCCCATTTGTAATACAATTTTCAAAGTTAAACCCCTCTTGTTTGCCCTAGATTATTAATAATAAATATAAATAGATTATTAATAAGAGCAGCCGGCGGTTTAAATCTCGTTCTTCACTTCCCTCTTCCTAAATTAAACAACGAAAAGAGATGCACGGATTTTTTTATTCCTATACTCCTATTATATAAAAATCCTCAGTTTTTAAAAGTTCGTTTAATTTCAAATTATTAAAAATTATTACCATTCTATTAATTAATATTTTTGATAAAATAATAATTTAATGTAATACAATTATTTGAAATGCGTATTTTAGGGTTATTTTGTGCGGTTCGCGCGTATCTGGACATTTTGGGCGATTGAAGATAAAAAGTAGTGTATTTTGGGTATTCTTTCGAAAATATTAAACTATCTTGGGAAGATAAAAAACTAAACATATTTTTTATATGAGCTTGGAATTTTGCACGTATTTTAATATATTTTGATTAAATAGTTATAAATATTATTTGTAATTTTTTTTAAATAAAAATAGACAATATGTATATGTTTCAATTTATAAAAATTTATTTAAAAATTATACTTTTAACTAATCACATAAAATATATTAAATTATTAAAATATGTACAAAAGTCAAAATGTCGTATACAAATTAAATTGAAGGAGTACTTACAAAGACTGGATATACAAACATAAAAAAATGCCCGTATATGTGAAATTGTGAATTGATAAGTTATTCACTTATCATTTATGTATTTAATGTATGAGAGGTTTTTGTCAACTTTGCAAAGAAAAATATCAGGGAAATAATAGTAATTATTAATTACTGCACGGAGAAATTTTTTACTGCATTTAGCAATCATGTTTTTTTAATATGATTAATAATTATTATTAATATTTTTAAATGGTACATATTATTAAAAATAAAGAAAATATGTTAAATAATTAAAATTTCAAAATATATATAAATTGCATCCCTATTAATCTTGATTTTTTAATTAATTTTAATCGGTACCTAAATTTATTAATTTCAATTTCTCATTTAGGCTACTTTTTAGCTATACTTTAATTTTTTATTTTAGTAGGTTATACGATAAAATATAAGTTACGTTAGTTAATGGTAACATTTTTAATTTTTAATATGTTAAAAATATTAAAATACATTTTGTTATGAAATTTTTAGTTAATGAGAACAACCTAGAAATTTAATTAAGGTTAAGTTATAAACGCAAGTAGCATCAACAATATTTAGTTTTTTTTCTTTAATTTTAATCTTCCGAGGGTTCTTTAACTTCATATTTGATTTATATAATTTTATTGCCGAAATAAAAAAAAATTAACTATTTTAAAAAATATAAAAGGGGAAAAATGAGATTCGCAATCAAATAAGAGAAAAATCTCTTATATATATAACAAAAAATTAATGAGTTTTTTATTCTTAGTAAATTAACGGATTTCTCCTGTATCTACTATAATTAAAAAAATATTGTTGGCGAGAATCGAACTACAGTCTACCCATTAGTTCTCACACAATAATACCAATACGCTTTTATGTTTTTAATCAAGCATTTAATATGTGTGTCGAATTTCAGTTTCTTATTACAATTCATACAATAACATTTTTAGTCATATTTTTCCATTCATATATATTGATTTAGTAAGCTATATATATCTAAATAATTAAAGTTGTAATTAAGATAATAATATTGATCAATATTTAACATATAAATATAGCCATTATACGAAAAATATAAATAAATGAAGATATAACATGTATTTAGTAGAAAATGTAATATATTTTTAAGTAACTGTCTTATTAAAATCTACGATATTATGTATAAGAATTAATTAACCGTGTCAAATATTCGTGTTCACAATAATACGAAAAATAAATAAATAAATTTTTTAATGCGTTTTTATTCAATAAAAAATATATTATTAAATATTAGTTATTTAACAAAATTTACAGAAAAAATTAAATAATTTAGTAATTATGGGATAAATGAAGTAGTGTTAGATGTACACATAATTCAAAAATTTATTTATTTTTGATTTAGAGCAATGTATTTTGAATTATTTCGAATATAGCATCATAGTCTACCCGATTTTAAAAAACATAAAATTTGACCATTTTTCATGAATGTATGAGATTGAGTTGAAGTGCATTTTTCAATTAGCAGATTTAGAAAGTTTGTTTATTGGATCGATGAGAAAGTTATATCAATGAAGTAAGGTGTTTATAACAATTTACATCTAAATGATTAATGTGTTTGAGGACTTTATAAGACCAGGTCAATAAATAATATATATCAAAATTTCAAGATTGATTTATTGTGATTTGTCAAGCAAACACAATCCCTTGTGGAAAAAAGGATTTGCTGAGACGGAAATAAAGATATCAAGTTTCTCCCAAGATAACTGAAAGTTCAAACCAATAAGAATCCTAATGAACCTAAAAAAAGGATAATGGCCCAGCAGAAATTACTTGTTTTTCGCGACCCCGTCATGGACTTGTCCCGATTATCACACGATCGGGTAAAATTATGGGCGTTGTACTCAACCAATTGTTTTCTCCATATTTAACTTTGTTAAAACAAAATATACAGTAATATCAAAATTTAAAGTATTTGTACGTTATTTTGTAGTACAAGCGAATTCTTAAAGAGCTTTTAATATTCTAATTTATATTTCATGCAGATTCAAAAGAAAGATGTTAATTTATTTTATAATTAAAAAATTTAACAATTAAGTAATTTAAAAAATGCATTGACTTTACCGATGTTCAATAGTAACCTAATTACAAAAAAAATTGTAGAACATACATTTTTTTATATAATTAAAATTATATGTAAATTTAAAAGTTTTTAAATAAAACACTGAATTTCTTGCCATTGTTTAATTTGGTATGAAACTATTTCATGTTATTATAAAATTATTTTTATATTTGAAATTATAATATATCAATGAAACTTATATACATACTAAAATACATTATTTGATTCGATTTATTTTATCGTGTTCTTTCTTTCATATAAATGAAAAGTAATTATATTGATTACAAAAATTTCATATTCTTTCTTTCATAAAAACTTAAAGCATTAGAAATTCAAGTACTACTATTTATGAGTATTTTATCAAATTTATAAAAGTTTGGCACAAGAAACCGATATATATTATTACTGAAAATGTATATGAAAAAAGATTGTAATCATTCACAAAAAATGATAATAATTAAAATAACGCTACATTAATCTCTACCGTAAAAATAATATGTAGTATAACACCAACTCTACCACATATAATAACATATTCTAAAGTACATATCTCATGTATAAATAGTAGACATGCATATATTTGTTAACTGAACACTGTGACAAGTAATTTAACAACATTATACTGACACTTTAACACGAGGAACTTGTGATTGGACTGAGACATCATTTTTTTGATCGTAGGGAACCCGCAGCCGCTACCCTTCGGGTGCGTACTGGGTAAATCCCACGGCCTCACGTAATATCCCACAAACCACGTGAACCAAGATAAACCGCATTTAAGCGACATGATCTGGTTCATAAAGCATATCATAAATTCTCCTCCTGTGCGATTCGAAGCTGTGACCAACAGGATAATTATCCCCTCTTTAACCAACTGAGCCAACCCTTGCGGGCATCTTTTACATCATATGCAACAAATTTTCATCACCTTACACTCATATATATGAGCTACGCAAATTATAATAAACAATAGCTTATTTGACTTATAGATCACGTACAATCAAAATATTTGTTATCACTGGAGTCATTAAGCCTACAAAAAAATATATTATAACACAATAAATCATCAATTTAAAGTCTAAATATCATTGAACATAAACTACCTACAATGCTATTTTTTGTAAATTTTAATTAAATTATTAGGGGTTATACTTCATTTATTAATCTTAAAAAAGTTTAAAAATTTTATACGCTGAATTTCAATATATTGCTAGAAAACAGCCCGTGCCTCGCACGAGCTATTATGCTAGTTTATGTTTTAAGCGTCAAATACATGAAGAGAGTGTTTGAAAATTTACATTTTATTTTAAATAATAGATTTCAAATGTTAACATTTGAGTCGTAATTTCAAATTCTCATATATTTTCTAATATTTGAATGTCCTGGATTTCAAATGAAATCCAAATTCTCAAACATGTTATTTGATCAAATCCAGAATTTCAAATGAAATCTCGGTTTAGCTCCCTCTAATTTATGTGCTAAAATCCAGAAGACATGTAGATATGGACGCAACTCTATCAATTTCAGAAGATAAGCCAATCCAAGCTCTGTTAGGTCGCACAACACTGTAGAAGGGGGTTGAATACAATGTTTATACAATCAAATCGATTTAACACAAGTATGTAACAAAGATCAAGTATATTAAATAAACTCTGTTACAATATGAATTGTTGTTCTCTCTTAGTGATGAACAAATATCATTAAGAGCTGCTAGGTTACAATATATAATCTTCTCGATAATGATAACACATATAGTGTAAACCCTAGGTCTGTGTTTATATAGTACACAGTTACAAGATAACTTCTAATTGATATGGAATATAATTTTATCTCCTAAAATATATCAATCATATATCTTCTACAAGTCTTCTAGTCCTTTAACTCTTTCCATGCATATCTTCTATTATTTTAGTCTCGATCTTCTACTGTAAATCAGCTCCCTTCCTTATATAAAAGTCTTTTCGCACTTAAGTTCTGATATGACCTTAAGTTCTGATATTAAGTTCTGACTTCCAGTAAGTCCTGATTTTAGTAAGTCCTGATATATCCTGTTTGTTAAGATCTGAAAACTAAACATGAATCATATTAGACATGACATCTCAAATATATCTAAAAATCTCCCCCAACTTGTAAATTATGCAAAATATACAAGTTAATAGATTTGATGATGTCAAAAACATTTAAGTACAAATGCAAATAAGAGTTTAACTAGATAACTAACTACAACTTACAGTCCTTGTAGCTTTTACCAATATCGCTGAGTCAATCTGAATCCATAATGATTCTTGACAAAGCTTGATATCAGCTTTTCTTCTTTAATCCTCAGGACTTGAGTGAGTGTAGTCTTGACTTGCTTCATCTCTTCATTCTAACTTCCAATCTGATAGATTGCAGTCCTTAAAGCACATATATGGTTTCTTTCTAAACCATCATTCAGTCTTATTACCCTAGGATGAGAAGAATCTTCATTGTAGCATAGACATTTCTCATTCATTAACACTTCAAGCTTAGAAGAATCCTTCTTCATTGGAATTTCACTTCCATCATCTTCAACAATATTAGGAATGAATTTTGTAAATCTTGAACCAGAAATTCTTGTTTTATCTCTGATGGTCTTCAATATGAACTTTGACCATCTCCTGGTAATATCAGACTTTACCTCTAAAAGGTAATGAAAGAATTGAAGTTCTTTCAGTGATTTGTTTAGCACATCTGATTCTGACATCTGATATATCCTTTCATCCTCAAGAAATAGAATCAGATTTTCCTTGACATTGTGCTTGTCGTGAGCATCCAGTACCACTTGAACAGAGATAACCTTATCAAGGTGTTTCTGTGTAACATCTTCAAGAGGTTGGTCAGTTAAAAGAAATGGATCTCTAGTCAGCACTTCAACTCCTGTTTTAATCTTAGCTTCATCAGAACCTAGTCCAGCTCTGTCTCTTGCTTCTCTGGCTTTCAATCCAACAGTCATGAAATCAGATAATAATTGGCTTTTCTTTGGATCTGATGGTTTGACATTTTTCCACAGAAGTTTCTTTTTATCAGCTACTTTCATCTTGTCTAAATCAACTTCAGCACTGTCAGAGGTTGATGTCTTGATGACTTTATCAGAACTTGTTGTTTCAGTTACAGCTTGCTGTTCTTGACTCTGAACAACTTGAGCCTTGTCAGAGGTTGTCTTTGATTCTTCAGAAATCTTCCTTCTTTTCAGAGTTTGAACATCTTCATTTTCAGCAAGAATGTCATCAGTAACTTGAACCATTTTACACACTGGTTTTATCATAATTTGAGGAATTTTCATCTCCAGTGGCTTGGTTGGTTCATCAACTTTTCCCTTCCCTTTGTCTTTGGGATCAATCTCAGATTGTGATCTTGTTTTGGGCTTTGATGCCTCAGTATGTGACTTCTCCTTGATCACAATGCCTTTTTCCTTAGGCCTTGGAGGTTTCTTTGCAACAGAAGCTTTTGGCTTTAGTTTTTTCTTTTCAGCTTTAAATCTAGCTTCTTCCTCCTTGAGATTTTCCAAATCCATTCCTGGATTATGCTTCAGAAATAATCTTCTAGCAATTTCCTCATCAAGTGTGAATTTTGGGATCCTTGTAGTAGACAGTTGTCTGCTTTCCCTTGAGCTTAAGAGTTTGCATGAACTTATGAGAATCTTGACTTCCATCTTATATCAGAACATCAGGCTTTGTCATCAGACTTTGCTCATCAAAGCTTGATATAAGATTTTGAGTTTCAGTACTTGCTATCAGATTTTGAGTTTGAGAAGCTTCAGAACTTGTCTTCTTTTGAATAGAAGATTTGCTTACATCAGTAATTAGTTTCCTTGAAGAAACCTTGCTGCTCTGCTCTTTACTTTGAACATGACCTCTACCTTTGCTAGGGTTTCCCTGGTCATCAGCTTAATCATCTTTCTTCTTCAGTATTTGATCATTAGAGCATTTGGACTTAACTATCTTCTCCCCCTTTTTGACATCATCTGATAGTAGGAGTGAGAGAAGAAGTTCAACTGAAGATTGGAATTCATCCAATTGAGCCGGTTGAGAAGCTTGATTAGCCAGGACCTCAGAGATTTGGGCATGTTGCTTCTCTTGAGCTTTCTCAATTGCATCTACTTTCTCAAGTGTAGGTCTGATAATCCTTGTCTTGTCAAGCTTGATTTGCATATCTAGCTTGTTAAATGATTCTTGTAGTGTATCAGCCTTTACTTGAGTTTGAGAGTGAAGACCTTGAAGGTTCTTGGTAGATAGAGCAGTGAACTTGAGTTGTGTCTTTATATCAGAATTTAACACAAGCTCATCAGCTTTAGCAATGTGCTCTGTCAGAACCTTAGAACTTGGAATGAAATCAGAATCATTCCACTTCTTGGTCCACTATACTCCTCTATGAGTTTCATCCCAATGTACAGGAGCATCCAGTTTAACAAATTTTTTTACCAATGTTTCCTTTCCAAGTACGGGAGCTGGAGTATGAACATAAACACTGTCTTCGAAACTTGAAGAAGACTCGGTATATTCTGACAACACTAGAGTGTGTGAAGCAACTGGAGATGCAGGAATGACTTCATCTGGATTCTGAGCATCAGAATTTATCTCCAGAATAGGTGTTATTGGAGTAGATGGTATCTCAGCATCAACATTTAAAATTGGATAATGAGTTGGAGATGTCTGAGCTGCTGTAGGAGCTTCCAAATACAGAATCATAGTAGTATACAGCCTGTTGATGTCAATTTCAGGACTTAATCCTGAATCTTCAACTGTAGTATCTTCATGAAGAGGAGAGACTGGAGGTGTAACCCCTGTATCAGGCACAGTGTCTTGGGCTGTAGCTGGAGGTGGTAGAGATTCAATCACAATTGGATTTGAGATCAGAGATTCCTGATCCCTTTCCTCAGCTTCTTCAGTATTCTCTGATGGAGGCTTAACCAAATACCTCTTAGCCCTCATTTTCTTTAATCTCCTTGCAAATGAAGGAGTTGCTTTATCATCAGAGTTTACAGTTCTCTTTCTCTTTAAGGTATCAGAACCTTCAGCTGTAGTTGCTTTCTGAGAATCCACAAACCTCCAGAACTCCAGCACTTGAGTCCCTGAGATAGCTTCAGGTTGAGTCAAAGCATAACCTATCTCACTGTGAGCAAGGAAATCCTGGATGAAATGAAGATCTGTTGGGGCTTCATCCTTGCTCAGAATAGCTAAGTAATTGTTAGGAACAAACTTAGCTCCATTAAAAATCAAATCTTTTGGTGCCATTTTTGTTAAAAATCAAGTGAGAAAAAAAGTGTTTGCAAGGTGTTTGATAAAATGCCTGTATGAAAAAAGAGCTTCAGAGAATATTAGTGGGTGAGAGAAAATAAGAGAGATAAGAGAATGAGAGAAGTAAGTAAAAGATTGTAAAATCTTTTAAATTTCTTATTTATACAACCCACATTAAGTATGGAAGACAGTTTACACCTGGAAATATGTGAACAGTCAATAGTTAAAGCAGGAGTTAGTGGGCACGGGAAATAAGTAATAATTACTGTGCACATGCAGTTTTTCAAGACAAACATGTTTACCACTAACCCAAATGATTATGGCTATTTTTATCTCACCTAATTATATTCTGATTAAATATGACCGTTACAGTATTTACCACAAATAAGTCAAGTAAAGAATAATGCCATATAAGCATCAGAGTTTCCATCAGGATTTAATATCAGAACTTGACTATTATCAGATTTTAACAGTCATCAAAACATGGCTTCTGTACTCAAAAAGTGAATGTTCGTTTATGTGATTCTTCATACAAATGCTGACTTGTTTCTTCAGAGTTTAATCATCAGAACTTGTCCTCAGAATTTATGCCTATGACACTTAACTATTTATCTGAAACAACTTGATCACCACAATAATTTTCATTATTCATATGGAGTGAGAGTGTGTGCATTAGCAAAATATCAGATAAAGATTAAAGTCTGATAAATTTCAGTACATCTTAGAAATAAGACATAACTAAGAGAAGTGCTTAAAATATGTCATTAATAATGAAGTCTACTATAGAATGAATTTATGCAAAAGTCCACCTCAACTGTTTGTGCTCATTTTATGCATCTTTTGAAAATCCTTTTTACAGTGGCTTCTCAGTGTAAGTGAGTCACAACTGCTATCAGAATTTATGCTATTATCAGAGTATTTCTCCAGTAATAAGAGAATGTGAAAAGTCACCAAGAAAAATTTATTTGCTTTTCTAATGCATATAACTTAATACCAGCAATGCACCTGGGTTTTCCCTTCTACATATTTACTCTAGATCTCAAAGGAGTACATGACTTTAATTTTCTTTTCTTTTCTTTAGATAAGTGATGCTTATTAGCATTTAGTTCATGCTTAAGATTTATTGACGTCAGAATTTGACAGATAAGAAACAAGAATCTAGTTTGTAACTTAGTAATAAGATACACAAAGTAAATTTGACTAAGCTCAAAATCAGAATTTGCTTGTGTTAATGAATTTCCACATAAACAACTAATTCAAACATGGGATTTCTAGTATGTTAAAGACTACTAGGTCAGCATCTAGCACAGTAATCCTCATTGGATTGAATAGTCACAGAACATTCAAATCACTATCAGAGTATATAGATCCACATCAGATAACAATCAGCATTTAATATATTTCAATTCAAGGACAGATTACATGAAGATAAGACAATCTGTAAACACTGATCATAAAGTCTGATGCACGAGAATAAAAAATTAAGCAGATTTAGAGAAAGAACCTGAAACCATTCCAAGTTCATTTACCGGTCTTGTAAAAGTAGCTTCACATAGTGGTTTTGTGAAGATATCTGCTAGTTGTTGATCTGTTGGAACAAAATGCAATTCCACTATACCTTGAAGGGTTTTTAGCACATAAACGCAGTGAAAACGTAAATTTAATCTTAAAAAAAACGAAACCCTCCGCAGGATCCATGCGAAAAATAATATTTAATTCGTAGTTCAGTATGTTTACCTTAAGAAGCTTTATGTTAATGGAAAGATGGAGGTCTTTAATAGCGATCCAAGAACGATGAACGGAGATCCTTAGCAGCTGCTCCTCAAGTGTGAAGCACTCCACCGGTATCCACCAAGAAAACGATGTAATGAAGGAGGAGGAGATGGAGAGAATTAGGGTTTTGTAAATCTTTTTGGTTTTAGGCAAAAATAGGGTTTATAATAGTATATTTATAGGCAAAATTTTCAGCTGAAAATTTTCCATAAAATATTATTATTATTAACCCTTTATTATTCTCACTAATAATTAAAACACCTTTTAATTATTAATCCTTTTTCTAAACTCTTTAGAAATAATTCTCTCACTTGATTTAATTTCCAAAAATTAAATTCTTAATTAATAATATTAAGAACCTTTTCTTAATTAATTTATAATCAATTAAATCTCATTTAATCAATTATTAAATTTGCCAATTAATTATTTATTTCATAAATAAATAATTATCAGCCATTATTAATTAATTCCTCCACCATTAAATCATTCTCTTTTATGGTGTGACCCTGTAGGTTCAATATTAAGCCGGTAGTAGAAATAAATAATAATAAACTATTTTATCATTATTTATATAAATTCTCTAATTCATTAAATATGATTAATTAATTAATCATATTTATTCTACATCGTGAGGGATACTTCTCAGCATATCGCGACTATCCGGATAATACGAATTCACTGCTTAGAATACCAAGAACCAATTCAGTGAGTAGTTACCGTGCAATTAATTCCTTCTACCCTGCAATGTCACGATTAAATACAAGGTATGGAACTTGTGTCAAGCCTATCTTATTTAATCACTTGCTTTCCCATTCACTATGCTTAGTTCTATTTAATGTAAATTAGAAACTCCTTTCTAATTTTCATTCACTCTGGCCAGAGAATCCTGAACTAACATAAGTGGATCAGCATTGAACATTCTTTTCCTACACTGGAAGGGGTAGATCCTTTATTGATCATACACTATCTTCGTGTACAAATTCCTATACCCAGTAGAGCCCTTATAATTGTCCCTTGAGACTAAGAACTTAACCAAAGCATAGTTCAGTGTACACAAGATGACTATGATGACCTTAAGTCTAAGGATACTTGTACAACTATCACTATGTGAACAACTGCTGACACGTGAGTGAACTCCATCAGTTGTTCAGCTGTGTGAGTCATGTTCAGTGAACTTATTCTATAATAAGCACCTACATACTAGCTATAGTGTCACCACACAAATGTCTATGAGAACAGACATCCTTCATAATGAAGCAAGCATAGTATGTACCGATCTTTGCGGATTATTAATTACCAGTTAGTAATCCTAAGACCAGGAACTATTTAAGTTTAGAGTTATCATCTTTTAGGTCTCATTATTATGATCTCATCACAATCCATAAAAAGCTTTACTCTAAACTGTGGTATATCTTTTTTAAACATTTAAATAGATAGAGCCCGCAATAAAAACAAAACAAGCCTTTTATTAATATCAATGAAATCAAAACAGATTACATAAAAGTTATTCCTAAATCCTCATATATGATTGGACTTAGGACATATCTCTTTCAATCTCCCACTTGTATTAAAGCCAATCACTCTGGTATCTAATACCCATCTTGTCTTTATGACGATCAAAGTGACTCTGAGAAAGTGGCTTTGTGAGTGGGTCTGCTACGTTGTTATGTGTGTCAACTCTCTCGACGTTGACATCTCCTCTTTCAACAATCTGAATTGCACCACCATTCAGAGTAAACATGTACCCTGGCATGGATTTGCTATCACTTTCTGATTGAAAACTAGAGTCAGTATAACCCTCTATTTATAACTCAGATTCACCACCAAAAACAAGAAAAATGTCCTGAGTCCTTCGCAAGTACTTAAGGATGTTTTTCACTGCTTTCCAGTGGTCTTCACCTGGATTGGACTGATATCTGCTCGTCACACTAATTAAATAAGCAACATCAGGCCTTGTACACAACATCGCGTACATGATAGATCTTATTACTGAAGCATAAGGAATCTTACTCATACGCTCTCTTTCCTCAGGTGTCTTAGGAGACATTTTTTCGGAAACGGACACTCCATGGCTCATCGGTATGAGACCTCTTTTGGAGTTTTCCATGCTAAACCTTTTAAGCACTTTCTGGATGTATGTGCCCTGGGTAAGACCTATCATTCTTCTAGATCTATCTCTATAGATCATCATACCGAGAATGTAGGATGCTTCTCCCAAGTCATTCATGGTGAAGTTCTTTGATAACCATACTTTGACTGATTGTAGCATCAGTATATCATTTCCCATAAGAAGTATGTCATCCACATACAATACAAGAAATGTTACTGCGCTCCCACTAACCTTCTTGTTGACACATGGTTCATCTATGTTTTTGATAAAACCAAACTCTTTGGTTGTCTCATCAAAACGGATGTTCCATCTACGAGAAGCTTGCCTTAAACCATATATGGTTCGCAGCAGCTTACACACTAGGTGTTCATTTCCCTTGGAAAGAAAACCCTATGGCTGTGTCATATACACTTCCTCCTCAAGTTCCCCATTGAGGAAGGCCATTTTCACGTCCATTTGCCAGATCTCATAGTCGTAGTAAGCAGCAATCGCAAGCAAAATCCGAATTGATTTTAACAGGGCTACAGGCGAAAAAGTTTCATCAAAGTCAATCCCTTGCCTTTGTTTGAATCCTTTTGCCATGAGCCTGGCCTTATAGGTCTCCACCTGGCCATCTGCTCCAATCTTTCTTTTGTATACCCACTTACACCCAATAGGCTTAACACCTTCAGGCGCCTCAACCAGAGTCCATACTTGGTTGGTATACATAGATTCCATTTCGGATTTCATGGCACTATGCCATTTCTCTGAGTCAACACTACTCATAGCCTCATTATAGGTCACAGGGTTGTCATCATCAATGATTGACAACTCATTGTCATTCTCAATGACAAGGCCATAATACCTCTCAGGTTGGCGAGACACTCTCCCTGTCCTACGAATGGGCTGTTCCACAGAAGGTTGTTCAGTCTGAACAGGTGTTTCCACTTGATCCGTAGTAGTTTGTGCTTCTTGAACTTCATCAAGTTCAATTTTGCTCCCACTGTTTCCTTCAAGGATAAACTCATTTTCCAAGAAGGTAGCATGTCTGGAGACAAACACCCGATGATCGGTGTAAAAATAATACCCCAAAGTCTCTTTAGGATATCCCACAAAATTACATTTTACGGATCGAGATTCGAGCTTATCTGGGTCAACTTTCTTGACATAAGCTGGACATCCCCAAATCTTAACGTGTTTAAGACTCGGTTTCCTTTCTTTCCATATCTCATATGGTGTTTGAGGAATAGATTTGGAAGGCACCTTATTCAGTAAATATGCTGAGGTTTCCAATGCATAACCCCATAGGAATACTGGAAGATTCGCATAGCTCATCATGGACCAAACCATGTCTAACAAAGTTCGATTTCTCCTTTCAGATACCCCATTTAACTGTGGAGTATATGGAGGAGTCCACTGGGAGACTATACCATTTTCTTTGAGATAATCTAGAAACTCTCCATTCAAGTATTCACCACCTCGATCTGATCGAAGAGTTATAATACTGTGTTTGGTTTGTTTCTCCACTTCATGTTTATATTCTTTGAACTTTTCAAAGGCTTCAGACTTGTGTTTCATCAAATACAAATATCTGAATCTAGATCTATCATCTATGAAAGTAATGAAGTATGAAAATCCACCCATGGCTTGCGTAGACATTGGTCCACATACATCTGTGTGTACCAATCATAGCAAATCTGCAGCCCTCTCTCCATGTCCACTAAATGGAGATTTGGTCATTTTACCCAATAGACAAGACTCGCATGTAGGATATGATTCAAAATCAAAGGGGTCAAGTAACCCTTCCTTATGAAATGTCCGCAGTCTATTTTCACTAATATGACCTAGCCTACAGTGCCATAAATAGGTCAGATTTTCATCATCTCATTTTCTTTTATTAGTTTGTTCAATCTGAAGTAAATCATGCTCTACGTCACATACATACAGACCATTATTTAAAATGCCACGTCCAAAAAGAACATTATCACTAAGGATAGAACATTCATTATTCTTAATAATAAATGAAAAACCATCCACATCCAACATAGGAATAGAAACAATATTCCTCACAATAGAGGGGACGTAATAATAATTATTCTAAATAATAGTCTTGCCCGTAGGCATATGTAAACTAAATGATCCTACATATATGGCCGCAACCCTTGCTCCATTGCCCATACGTAGGATCACCTCATCTTTTTCAAGAGTCCTACTTCCCTTTAGTCCTTGCAACGAATTGTAAATATGAGAACCACAGGCGGTATCTAATACCCAAGTAGAAATTTGACCTAGTGACATATTAACTTCGATCATGAACATGCCTGAATCAGAAACGGTAGTCTTACTACCCTTCTTCTTCTTCAATTCTGCAAGGTAAACCTTGCAGTTCCTCTTCCAGTGCCCCAACTTGTTACAGTGAAAACAAACAGCTAAATTAGGACCAGTCAACTTGTGAGCATCTAGTATGCTCCGGAGTGATAGTGCAAAAGACATGACGAATATAGTAAATCTGTAAATGATAAACACATAACAACACTTAGCAAATATTCAATTTCATTTCAAAACACTATATGAATGGGGTCTTTATTCATAAGTGTCTCCCACTAGTTTATCTAATTTTTTCAACCCCCTAAGTGAAAATTAAGCATTCATAATGCTAGTGGGAATAGGGATCCTACATTCCATCACACAACCTCGGCTGTGGCACGAAACGTCATGTGATGTTCAATAGGCAGATAACTCTTGTCAATTACATCTTATGTTATTCCCTAATATAAGTTTAGCCTCTTGAATAATTGAGTCACGGCTGTGGCACGACAAACTCAATATTCTAAGTCAAGTCTAACCCAACATTTCGTACAATTGAATCAGTCTCCAACGGCCCACGGCTGTAGCACGTACCGACCTTTAGATTCTAATTCAATGTACACATCTCTATGTAATAGACAAGTATTTCTTATTTCGAAATCAAAGCCCTCGGCTGTAGCACGAAACGACAATGATTTAAAAATAAGAACCACTTTCTACCATGTTGGAAGACTATGACCGACACAAGCTCGTTGTGTCATTGGCCAATTACTACTTGATATTATTTAATTTTAGAGGGATTATATTACGTTACAATCATAATCATATTATAAAGAGATTCTTCCTTTTAAATTAAATATTTCAAATCAATAATCGATAATCAGATGATTCCCAGATCGGGTGGAGCATTGTCAAGAGGCGTCACTTAATAACCCTTTCTTACAGATAGAAATCTGTTGTTGACAGAATCGTCCTTTCTCTCAATATTGAAAATTCATATTCAATTACGTGTTTCATAAAAACAAGAATCTCATGATCGTATTCATAATATTTATTGTTAAGGCAAGATTCGATTCCTATTCTAGATTTTCTAGAGCACGCCTTATATTGATTTAAGTTCACCTAAATCTATCATCGCATGGTAAACATAGGCATATATCTCATATATAAAATTAAATAAACAAGTAAATGTAAAGTGCAATAAAGTAAATATGTTTGGTTATGGCCCCATCCTATGTGATCTTTATCAAGCTCATGATAAAGATCAAGGTCAATCTAATATGGTGATGGAAATAAATACAACTACTTATTACATAAGTTTTCTTCTTTGTTTAGACTTCTTGTATGCCTTGTCTTCTTCTTTGTATCACCTCCATTGAATAGCCTTCTTGAGTCTTCAATTACATTACATGATTGAAAGTAAAACTAATCTAATGAACTTACAAGAATAACTCGAGTTACATTCGAGATTTATGATTACAAAGATTGACGACATGCAAGTCGTATTTAAAACCAAAATCAAAACCATTACACTAAGGTCGAAAGGCCATAACCATCCACCATGCTCATACAACACATAAAAGCATGTTAAAACACATAATCTGATCTTAACATATCATATTATCCATGATCTAATCATAAAAAGAAAATATGACAAAAATCAGAAAAATCAGAATCAAATCAGAAAAACAAGGATCACTGTTTACGGGAGGTAAATGACGTCAAACGCCTTACAGACGAGTCGTTAATAGCTTTAGCTATCAGTTTTGTTCAGACGCTCGTTTACCTATGGAATAGGGTATTCGTTTGCGTAAATCGGACACCAGACCCAGATTTCAGCAAATCTGCAGCAGCCAATTCAGAATCCGTATCTAATATGATTCTCATAATTAGAACAAACATAAATCATGTATATATCAGTATATATACATATTACATAATCATCTTATGATTATACAACTCACATGAATATCATATATTCAAAACCATACATATATAAGCATATTATATCAACATCAAATCATGGCGAATCACGTACATGCTCATATATCGAAAACAGTTAAACACATAAACGAATTAAAAACTTTTCGCAAGTAGCTCTGATGCCATAGAAGACTTTTTAGCACATAAACGCAGCGAAAACGTAAATTTAATCTTAAAAAAAACTGAAACCCTCCGCAGGATCCATGCGAAAAATAATATTTAATTCGTAGTTCAGTATGTTTACCTTCAGAAGCTTTACGTTAATGGAAAGATGGAGTTCTTTAATAGCGATCCAAGAACGATGAACGGAGATCCTTAGCAGCTGCTCCTCAAGTGTGAAACACTCCACCGGTATCCACCAAGAAAACGATGTAATGAAGGAGGAGGAGATGGAGAGAATTAGGGTTTTGTAAATCTTTTTGGTTTTAGGCAAAAATAGGGTTTATAATAGTATATTTATAGGCAAAATTTTCAGCTCAAAATTTTCCATAAAATATTATTATTATTAACCCTTTATTATTCTCACTAATAATTAAAACACATTTTAATTATTAATCCTTTTTCTAAACTCTTTAGAAATAATTCTCTCACTTGATTTAATTTCCAAAAATTAAATTCTTAATTAATAATATTAAGAACCTTTTCTTAATTAATTTATAATCAATTAAATCTCATTTAATCAATTATTAAATTTTCCAATTAATTATTTATTTCATAAATAAATAATTATCAGCCATTATTAATTAATTCCTCCACCATTAAATCATTCTCTTTTATGGTGTGACCCTGTAGGTTCAATATTAAGCCGGTAGTAGAAATAAATAATAATAAAACTATTTTATCATTATTTATATAAATTCTCTAATTCATTAAATATGATTAATTAATTAATCATATTTATTCTACATCGTGAGGGATACTTCTCAGCATATCGTGACTATCCGGATAATACGAATTCACTGCTTAGAATACCAAGAACCTATTCAGTGAGTAGTTACCGTATAATTAATTCCCTCTACCCTGCAATGTCACGATTAAATACAAGGCATGGAACTTGTGTCAAGCCTATCTTATTTAATCACTTGCTTTCCCATTCACTATGCTTAGTTCTATTTAATGTAAATTAGAAACTCCTTTCTAATTTTCATTCACTCTGGCCAGAGATTCCTGAACTAACATAAGTGGATCAGTATTGAACATTCTCTTCCTACACTGGAATGGGTAGATCCTTTATTGATCATACACTATCTTCGTGTACAAATTCCTATACCCAGTAGAGCCCTTATAATTGTCCCTTGAGACTAAGAACTAAACCAAAACATAGTTTAGTGTACACAAGATGACTATGATGACCTCAAGTCTAAGGATACTTGTACAACTATCACTATGTGAACAACTGCTGACACGTGAGTGAACTCCATCAGTTGTTCAGCTGTATGAGTCATGTTCAGTGAACTTATTCTATAATAAGCACCTACATACTAGCTATAGTGTCACCACACAAATGTCTATGAGAACAAACATCCTTCATAATGAAGCAAGCATAGTATGTACCGATCTTTGCGGATTATTAATTACCAGTTAGTAATCCTACGACCAGGAACTATTTAAGTTTAGAGTTATCATCTTTTAGGTCTCATTATTATGATCTCATCACAATCCATAAAAAGCTTTACTCTAAACTGTGGTATATCTTATTTAAATATTTAAATAGATAGAGCCCGTAATAAAAACAAAACAAGCCTTTTATTAATATCAATGAAATCAAAATAGATTATATAAAAGTTATTCCTAAATCCTCATACATGATTGGACTTAGGGCATATCTCTTTCATACCTTCCATCACATGTTCCCTTATGAAATGGTACCTAATGCTGATGTGCTTTGTCATTGAGTGTTGAACTGGATTACCTGTCATAGCAATAGCACTTTGATTATCACAATAAATAGGTATTTTAGAAAATTCTAACCCATAATCCAGTAACTGATTCTTCATCCAAAGATTCTGTGCACAACAACTTCCTGTAGCAATATATTCTGCTTCTGCAGTTGATGTGGAAATTGATTTTTGTTTCTTGGTAAACCAAGAAACCAATCTGCCTCCAAGAAATTGGCAGCTTTCGCCAGAGCTTTTATAGTCTATTTTGCATCCTGCAAAATCTGCATCTGAGTAACCTATTAACTTAAAATCTGTTTCTCTAGGATACCACAATCCTAGATCAGCTGTACCCTTGAGGTACTTGAAAATTCTTTTCACAGCTATTAAATGAGGTTCTCTTGGATCAACCTGAAATCTTGCACAAAGACAGGTAGCATACATGATATCAGGTCCTCTAGCAGTTAAATAGAGTAATGAGCCAATCATACCTCTGTAGTTAGTAATATCTACTGATGAACCAGTATCTTTATCTAACTTGGTTGCAGTGGCCATGGGAGTGGATGCAGTTGAACAGTCTTGCATTCCAATTTTTTTCAGTAAATTTCTGGTGTACTTGGATTGATTGATAAAAGTACCTTCTTCATTTTGCTTGACTTGAAGTCCCAGAAAATAGATAAGTTCTCCCATCATACTCATTTGATATCTTGACTGCATTAGCTTTGCAAATCTTTCACAGAGCTTGGCAGTTATAGAACCAAATATGATATCATCAACATATATCTGTGCCAAAAGTATGTCCTTTCCATGGTTGAGGTAGAACAGAGTTTTATCAATTATACCTCTGTGAAATCCACTTTCTAGAAGGAATTGAGCTAAAGTCTCATACCATGCTCTTGGAGCTTGCTTAAGGCCATAAAGTACTTTATCTAATCTGTAGACATGATTTGGAAATTTTGGATCTTCAAATCCTGGAGGTTGTTCAACATATACCTCTTCTTCCAATTCTCCATTGAGAAAAGCACTTTTCACATCCATTTGAAAGACTTTAACCTTTTTGTGAGCAACATAAGCCAAAAAGATTCTTATGGCTTCCAATCTAGCAACTGCTGTAATTTTTTCATCATAATCAATAACCTCTTGTTGAGAGTAACCCTTAGCAACCAGCCTTGCTTTGTTCCTTGTAATTATGCCATCACTGTCAGTTTTATTTCTAAACACCCATTTTGTGCCAACAATGTATCTGTTCTTTGGTCTTGGCACTAGGGTCCAGACTTTTTTTCTTTCAAATTCATTTTACTCTTCCTGTATTGCTTGCACCCAATCAACATCTTGAAGAGCTTCTTCCACCTTCTTTGGTTCAGTCAGAGATAGAAAAGAGTGATAGAGACATTCATTTGATGTTGCTATTCTATTTCTGACACCTGCTTCAGGATCTCCAATTATCAAGTCAGGTGTATGTGATTTAGTCCACTTCCTTGCAGATGGAAGTTGTTCTCTTGAACTGGATCCTCCCCCATGATCCATGTTATCCCCATCAACATTTTCTAATGTTCCCTCTATAGTTATGCTCTTTGAGACTTCAGGATTTGAGTTAGATTCTTCAGGATTTGAAAAATCAGAGTTTCCAGAATTATCAGAATTTGGCGTATCAGAACTTGATGAATCAGAGCTTAAAGAGCCAGTGACAGGTTCTGATGCTTCTGAGAGTCTTGAGTTGTGGTAGGACCTTCATATTGCTCCTCCTGGACATGTGCATTTTCCTTTGGAGTTGTTACCACAGTTTCAATGACATCAGAACTTAACCCGTCAGAACTTACAGGATCAGAGTTTAAGTCATCAGAATTTACAGAATCAGAATTTAAATCTTCATTTTCAAATCTCAGTTGATCATGGTCATTGAAATCTTCAAGTCCAGTAATCTTCTTATCATCAAAAGATACATTGATAGATTCCATGACAACCCTTGTTCTTAAATTGTAGACTCTGAAGGCTTTTGTGGTAAGTGGATATCCAACAAAAATTCCTTCATCAGCTTTTAGATCAAATTTTGACAGCTGTTCAGGATGAGTCTTAAGAACAAAACACTTATAACCAAATACATGAAAGTATTTCAGATTTGGCATCTTTTTCTTCACCATCTTATATGGTGTTTTTCATGCTTGTTTATGAGTGTAGCATTCTGTGTAAAACAAGCAGTCTGCACAGCTTCAGCCCAAAAATAGGTTGGTAGCTTTGCTTCATCAAGCATAGTTCATGTAGCTTCAATGAGAGTCCTGTTCTTTCTTTCTACAACTACATTTTACTGTGGAGTTCCAGGTGCAGAAAATTCCTGTTTGATTCCATGCTCTTTGCAGAACTCTTCCATGATTGAATTCTTGAACTCAGTGCCATTATCACTTCTTATAATTTTAACAGAATCTTTGACCAACTTATCCAGCTGTCTGACATGATCAGTTAGAGTAGATGCAGTTTCATTTTTCTTGTGCAAGAAATACACCCAAGTGTATCTTGTGAACTCATCCACTATAACCATAGCATATTTCTTCTTTGCAATAGACATGACATTGACTGGACCAAATAGATCAACATGCAGTACATGATATGGCTCAAGAATTGAAAATTCAGTTTTGCTCTTGAATGAAGATTTTCTTTGTTTTGCCTTTTGACATGAATCACAAAGGCCATCAGGAGCAAATACTGATTTTGGCAGTCCTCTCACAAGATCTTTCTTTACTAGCTCATTTATGTTGTTAAACTTCAAATGAGAGAGTCTTTTGTGCCAATTCCAGCTTTCTTCAATTGATGCTCTACTTAACAGACAGATTGCAGAACCATCAGAACTTTTTGAAAGTCTGGCTTCATAAATGTTACCATGCCTGTAACCTTTCAGAACCACTTTGTCTGTAGAATTGCTTACAATTTCACAGTATTTTTCGAAGAAATCCACATGATAACCTCTGTCACAGATTTGACTCAAACTTGGCAGATTGTGTTTAAGTCTTGAGACAAGAGCTACTGTTTCAATGATGAAATTTCCAAGATTGATATTGCCATATCCTAGAGTTTTTCCCATGTTACCATCTCCATAAGAAACTCTTGGGCCAGCTTTCTCCACAAAGTCTAATAGCAGGGCTTTATTTCTAGTCATATGTCCTGAACATCCACTGTCAAGAACTAGGATGTTTTTCCTATTGCCCTACAATCATAATGACCACTAATGATTAGTTTTAAGGACCCATACTTGCTTGGATCCTTTGGCCTTTTTAAGTTTGTTACATTTGCAGCGGATTTAATTTCAGAGTTCATGCTAACATTCTGTTTATCAGAGTATATATCAGACTTTGTATCAGACTTTATACTAGAAGGAATTAAAGTAACTTTCTTCAAAGAAGGTTTTATTTGATAATAATCATAGTACAGACTATGATATTCCTTACAAGTTTAAATGGAATGCCATAAACTACCACAATGAAAATAAGGATTTTGTGGTTTAAACCTAACAGACTAACTCTTAACTCCTGATCTAGGAGGTAAAGAGTTTATATCTTTATTCTTCCTGCAAAGAGAAGCAAGATGGTTAGAGTTTCCATAGTTATAACATTTCTTTCTAGGAGCATTAGGAACAACCATATAATTATTGCTTTTGTTCACACCTTCCTTTCCATTCCTATTTTTCCTAGCTTCCTTTACCTTGTTAACATTTCTAATCTCTTTCAGCTTATGCTTAAGCTGCTTCTTTATCATTAAGCCTATATTTACTTCAGCTGGTTTATCCTGTTCTAATTTGTCAGAAGTTGATTTTTCTTTTACTCATGCCCTAGATTCTTTCATCTTTTCAGAATCAGACTTTACAGTTTTTGGATACAGTGTTTATACAATCAAATCGATTTAACACAAGTATGTAACAAAGATCAAGTATATTAAATAAACTCTGTTATAATATGAACTGTTTAACAATAATTGGCTCAATTTGTTCAGTTCCTTTTTTACTTTTATCATCTCCATAACCTAAGCCTTCTTTCCAGTTTCCACTACTTAATAAATTCTGAGTTGTTCTGCCAGAGTTAGTCCAAGTTCTGATAATCTTTCTTTCATTTTCTAAGTCAGCTTTTAGAGATTCATTCAATTTTAACACTTCATCTCTAACATATAAAGCATCATATTTTTCTTTCTTAGTTTGATGAAGAAAAACTAACTCCTTTTCTAAATAATCATTTCTCTTTTTATAAGCAAGATTTTCAGATGTTAATCTTTCACATGTTAAAGTCTGATCTCTATAACTAATGAACATGATTTTAAGATATAATCTCAACTCAGTAATATCATCAGTATGAAAAGCATAAGTTGTTTGAGGTACCTTCAATTCAGCAGTTTAAGGGCTGCTGTCAGCATTTGCCATTAGGGCATAGTTCACCTCATATTCAGAATCTGAAGTATCTGTCCAGCTTTTCTTCTTTGTGACAAGTGCCTTGCCTTTGTCACTTTTTCCTTTCTTGCAGTCAGGAGATATGTGACGACATTTGAGTTGTCTCCTCTGTCAGACTTTCCTCCTTTGCCTTCAGACTTTCTGAAACCTTTCTTATCAGAACTTCCACTTTTCCTGGAAAACTTCTTGCCTTTTCTGAATTTCCTGTAGGCTATCTTTGTGATACCCTTTACCATAAGAGCGCACAATTTCATCATTTCTTCATCAGCATCTATTTCAGGTAAACTTTCAGTTTCTGAATCATCATCATTAGAATATGATGACTCTGAATCATACTTTATGATGAGAGCCTTTCATTTGCCCCTTTTGAGGCAGCAATTTTAGGAGATTCCTCCTCAGCCTTAAGAGCAACTGTCCTTGACTTTCTTCCATGCCTCTTGCTCCTTTGATCCATCTCAAGTTCATAAGTCTTGAGCATACCATAAATTTCATCAAGAGTAGTTTCAGTAAGGTCATAGTTGTCTCTTATGGTAGTAGACTTCAAATCCCAATTTTCAGGAAGAGCTAAAAGGAATTTTAGATTTGAATCTTCAAGTTCATATTCCTTGTCCACCAGTGACAGATCATTCAAGAGTTTGACAAACCTGTCATATAAGTCAGTTAAAGACTCATCAGCTTTTGAGTCAAAGTGCTCATACTCTAGAGTATAGTTCTCCTGTTCTTCTTGATTGCATCAGTTCCCTAGCATCTTGTCTCTAAAGCATCCTAGATCTCCTTTGCAGTTTTGCAATTAATTACCCTATTTGACATAACATTATCAATGGCACTATGCAGCAAATGCCTTACCCTTGCATCCTTGGAAATAGATGAGATGTCTTCAGCTGTGTACTCACCTTTCTCCTTTGGTATGGTTTTTGATGGTTGATCATCAACTACAACAGAGAGCTTGGTAGGCTTATGTGGTCCTTCATTAATTCTGTCAAGGTATTCTGGATCTGTAGCTTCCAGAAACATAGCCATCTTCACTTTCCATATGGGATACTCAGAAGGTCTCAGTATGGGAACCCTAATAGTCTCATATCGACTATGGGTTTGAGTCTTTGAGTTTCTTCAGTTTTGGTGGGCTTGGTTGGAGTTTGTGCTTTTTCAGACATGATTGTTTGGATCTTTACTATATGTGTGTTAACAGAAAAGCTCTGATACCAATTGTTAGGTCACACAACATTGTAGAAGGGGGTTGAATACAGTGTTTATACAATCAAATCGATTTAACACAAGTATGTAACAAAGATCAAGTATATTAAATAAACTATGTTACAATATGAACTGTTGTTCTCTCTCAGTGATGAACAAATATCACTAAGAGCTGTTAGGTTACAATGTATAATCTTCTCGATAATGATAACACATATAGTGTAAACCCTAAGTCTGTGTTTATATAGTACACAGTTACAAGATAACTTCTAATTGATATGGAATATAATTCTGTCTCCTAAAATATATCAATCAGATATCTTCTACAAGTCTTCTAGTCCTCTAACTCTTTCCATGCATATCTTCTATTATTTTAGTCTCGATCTTCTACTGTAAATCAGCTTCCTTCCTTATATGAAAGTCTTCCCGCACTTAAGTTCTGATATGACCTTAAGTTCTGATATTAAGTCCTGACTTCCAGTAAGTCCTGATATGTCCTGTTTGTTAAGATCTGAAAACTAAACATGAATCATATTATAAATGACATCTCAAATATATCTAACAAGCTCACATATATTATAAAGGCAGATAGTCAAGCCTTTCTTAACGTTTAGGAACATTTACAATATATACGTTCTATTATTTGATTGTACTTTTGTATCTATTTACAAATAAGTAACGTTCGCCAACTTGACAGTTAACTTTTTCTGCTTCTCATTAGAAAATTAAATAAATATATAACAGTGCAAGTTCATGACTTTCAATATTAGTGTTTGCAAACATAGCACATGTAGAGAATGTATGAAAAGTTCTTATTAGTTTCACAAAAATATACAAGCAAAATCAGTTGTGCACTAACAAAAATAACAAACTCTATCCAGCAAATGCTATCTTGATCACCCGGAGGCATAAATAAGAGAACGACTAATAAAAGCAAATAATAATGTATCCAGCAAATGTTATCTTGATCAATATACCGTGTCATATTTTAACAACAGAAAAGAATCATGTTTTCCGACATCTTCCCATGTGCAAACATCGTATAAAAAGGATGCAACTCATGGAAATATACTATGAGATAAAACACATAACTTAAATTAATTAATGCATTCTTGTGGCTACCAAGTTCCCCATGAGTCCTTGTCAGGATATAGAATTCAACACAAAGATTCAAAAATTAAAGATGCTAATGATCATTCACTCTCTTATAATACTGAAGAACAAAAGAAACTTTATATTGAGATCTAAACCGGAGAGATCAGAGAACAGAGAGCTCTCACATTGAGAGATAATGAGAGATATGAAATGAAAGTAAAATGACTTAGTTTGTTACACTGAATGAGCACACTGAATATATAAGATCTAACAGAAATGTTAACTAAACTGCCAGCATGTCATTCCAATACGCCAGACTGTCGTTCATGTTGACTAGAACTGACTGCCACCTCAGCAGGAGATATATCAGGACTGTTAACATCCCCCTCAAGTTAAGAGATGCAAACAAATTAGTAACTCCTGACTTGGACAGTAAAAACAACAATTGAGATGAAGACAAAGCCTTAGTGAACAGATCAAATGGTTGAGCATTGGTAGTAATATGCAAAGGAGCTATAAGACCAGCTTTCAATTTATCACGGACCGAGTGATAATCAATCTCAATTTATTTTTCCAGCTCATGAAACACAGGGTTGGAAGCTATGTGGATAGCTGAACTGTTGTCACAGTGAAGAGAAAAAAACAATGAAGTAGGAGAATAGAGAGACTGGAGTAAGGAAACCAACCACATAATTTCACATGTGGTATCAGCCATGGAACGATATTCTGATTCAGCAGAAGAGCAAGAAAATGTTGTTTGTTTCTTAAATTTCCATGAAATAAGAGAACCACCAAGCATAACACATAATCTAGTCAAGGAACGTCGAGATTCAGCACAACCACCCCAATCTGAGGCACTGAATGTTGTGAGTTGAAGAGATGAATCACTAGGAAAGAACATACCCTGACCAATTGTTCCTTTGATATACTTGACCATCTTATAAGCAGTATTAAGGTTATCCATATGAGGAGTAGAAATGAATTGAGACAAAACATGAACGCCATTGGAAAGATCTGGACGAGTTATTGTCAAATATAGTGAACATCCTACCAGACGTCTCTAAACTGTAACATCAACATCTGCTAACAACTCTGATTGATTATCAATCAGTTTGTGATTTTGTTCCATTGGAACAAGTGAAGCTTTCACAGCCGACATGCCTATATCATTAAGAATGTCCAGAGCATACTTTCGTTGATTCGTAAAGAGACCCAAAAGAGAGTGAGCTTGTTCAAGCCCAAGAAAATATTTCATGGGGCCTAAATCTTTGATTTTAAACTGAGAGTGCAAGAAGTTTTAACTCAAGTAATCAAATTTGAGGAGTTACCAGTGATTAAAATGGCATCGACGTAAACAATGACAACTACTACGTCAACATTCTGTTTAAGAGTGAAGAGGCTGTGATCACAAGCCACTTGAGTGAATCCAAACTTAACCAAAGAAGCAGCCAATTTATCATTCCACACACGAGGAGCTTGTTTCAAGCCATAGATTAATTTCTTGAGCCTGCAGACAAATTCCTGACCATGAGGGAATTGAACATTTGATCAAGAAAAGAATCGAAATCCGGGGGAAGCTTCATGTAGATTTCTTCAGCTAAAACCCCGTGCAAAAATGCGTTATTAACATCCATTTGATGAATATGCCAGCTAAATTTTTTTGCTAAGGCTAGAACAACTCGAACAATTATCATCTTGGGAATTGGCGCATATGTCTCAGAATAATCAACACCAATTGTCTGAGTAAACCCATTGGCAACAAGACGTGCCTTGTATGTGTCTATATTACCATCAGGAGTATACTTAATCTTGAAAAGCCATTTATAGTCAACTATATTTTTACCAGCAGGTTTACGATGTCCCATGTTTGATTTAATTCTAAGGCACTAATCTCAGCACACATAGCCTCAGACCAGGGGTTATGAATAACTGCTTGTTTGTAAGTATAATGAGTGGTGACCTTAGTAATATTGGCTAAGAACTTAACATGTGAAGAACTAAAAACATGGTAAGACAAGTGATTAGACAAAGGGTGAACACGCATATGACTGGTGGAAGTAAGGCTGAGCAGAAAAACCGAAACGGAACCGAAATCGATAAAAACTGATTAAAATTAAACCGATTAAAACCGAACCGAATTAAAACCGAGAAACCGAGAAACCGAACCATTACTAAAAGTCCGGTTCCGGTTTTAGAGTTAAACCGAACCGAAGAAACCGAAACTGGACCAGTTATTATAATAAATTAATAAATAAAAATACATATTACATAATAAACATTTATCTACATATATATCATAAATATAAAATTATAATTTAAGTATTCAAAACGTTGGGATGGGAGGTTAAGACTTAAGTATATACTGGATTCTAGAGCATTAGCAGTGCAATTTGATTCACCAAGCAGTTGCTTAATGTCGCCTGCTTCTGTATTGTTTTTTTACAATTTATTTGTTTGGTCAGGGACTAGATAAATGTCATGGCACTGTGCTCACATCTTAGTATTTTAAATCTTAGCTAATTTTATTTAGAACTTATTTTTATTGAAGTTATAAATATTTTTTCTTTTGCCGGTTTTAAAACTAAAATCGAAAATTGAAACCGAACTGGGATTTTTGAAACCGAAACCGGTGATACGGTTGCGGTTGCGGTTTTCGATTTTTAAAACCGAAGATCTTCGGTTTCGGTTCCGGTTTTATCCAGAAACTGAACCGAACCGTGCTCTCCCCTAGGTGGAAGTTCCAGTGATATTAGGTAGATCAGTAAAGTCCTTGAATTTGGACAGGATATGCTTAGTACGAGTAGGTCGAACCTGTTTGAAGTGAGACAGGTCAACAAAAGAGTTATTGTCTGAACTAGCACTGATGGACTGAACCACAGAAGATGGTATCTCAGTTATAGAAGATTGATCAATATACACTATTATTGGAGGATGATCAATGGGAGCTTCATTGAGCAAATCAGTAGCAGGAAACAAAAAGGCTGTATCAGCGGTTTGAGGAAGGTTATGAAAAGGAAATACATTCTCAATGAATACAACATCTCTAGAAAGGTAACATATCCTAGAGTGAAAATCCATTACCCTGTAGCCCTTTTTGCCAAAAAGGTACCCTAAAAAAATGCACTTGATACCTCTTGGATTAAACTTATCTGGAGGACTAAACACATCAGCAATGTAACACAAACAGCCAAACACTCTCAACTGATTGTATTCAGGAACCTTCTTATATAGAAGTTCAGAAGGAGACTTAAACTGAAGCTGTTAAACTGGTAGAAAATTGATAAGGTGTACTGTAGTTAAAACACAGTCACCCCATAATAATTTAGGGAGATTTTCCTGGAGCATCAATGCTCTGACCATGCTAAGAATATGTTGGTGTTTCCTCTCTACCACCTCATTTGGTTGGGGTGTGTGAGAGCATGATGTCTGATGAACAATGCTAGCAGAATTGAAAAACTCTTGAAGAGTATGATTTATAAATTTTGTACCATTATCAGACATGACAATCTTGATATTGGCACCAAATTTTCTATAAATTAGATGAATAAAATTCTAAAGTAGACTAGGTACATGTGTTTTACCAGGAATCAAGTAAACCCAAGTGTATTTAGAAAATTCTTCCACAATGATGAGAAAATAATTATATTTTCCATGTGTAAGTTGTATGTAGGGACCCCACATATCACAATGGATTAAATCAAACAAAGCATAACTTGTACTAGAAATTTGAACAAAAGGTAGTCTTTGTTGCTTAGCTCTAAGACACACATCACAAGTTCTGAATATAGAGGTTGACACTTTATTTGTAATAACAGATAACTTGTTTATGATAGTTGCAGGTGGATGGCCCAGTATGTCATGTCATATTTGAGCTTCAAGAGAAGGTTGAGTAGACACCCTAGTACAATAAGGAGCATTTGAAATAGCAGTAGAAGCACCATAGGTATATAAACCGGCATTCAATTTACCAATCTCGACCATCTGCTTCTGGGAATGGTCCTGTAATATACAATGATTTTTGGAGAAAATAATAGAAGCTGAAGAATTTGTTGTCAACTTAGAGATAGAGAGAAAATTGCAGTGAAAAGAGGGAACACACAACACCTCATTCAAGACAATATTTGTAGTTAATTTCACAGTATTAATGTGAGTTATAGGGGCTGGTGAACCATTTGGTAAATGCATAAGTGAATTCAGACTTGTTATATTATGCATTAGATGTAAATCAGAAATAATATGATCCGTAGCTCCAGAATCCAAAATCCAAGCGATATGAGAATTGATATGCACAGTGTATGCATTGTGAGAAGATGAGACACAATGAACTTTACCTGAAAGTTGTGATCCAGCAGACCAGTTGCTCATGGTCTTCATGCTATTTTGTATCATTTGAGTTAGTTGCTCACACTGAGCCGCAGAAAACACCTCTAGAGGAGTGTTATTGATAGAGTATATTTATATATATATTTTATATGATTTTATTCTCATATTTATTCTGTTTTGCATTGATTTGGATATTTATTTTAATAAGTTTTGATATTTCATTATAGGTTACAAGAAATTTCTAGACTTGGAAGGATTTGGAGCAAAATGTCCTATTTTGACGTGGAAATAGAAGAAAGTTCATAATATTGGACTACACAGGCTGCCAAAAATGTTTGGGTTGTATCTTGAGTTATAGAAGTCTATTTCTGACGATCTTATATTCCATACGAAACCCACAAAATTATCTTTAATTCAGAGATAGTCCAGTAAGGAGAATCCAGTTAGAGCTGCCCATAAGCTTCCGTGAACAAACAACTATGAATTTTTATTGGAGAATCCTACTCGGTTTAGAAGTCTGATTTGTAAATTGATTAGAATAATGAAACAATTTTATTATTAGAAGAGATATCAGATTTTATGATTACTTTAGACATATTATTAGATACTGTAGTGAACCAACTAGATGGAAATGAAATTAAACACCAAATAAAGGAACACAGCCAATAATATTTAGATAAGAGACTCTCCAGTCAAGCAATACAAGCAACACAGTTAAGCAACACAGCTACTGTTCTTAATACGCATAAGCATAAGTACAAACGGCCACACTTCGAGGAGTGGCTAAACTTCCATAGCAACATAAATAACATAAGCAACTCCAAGCATAACCCTAGTTTCTTCTCCCCGTACCCTCTTATCCTTTCTTTGGCTAATTACCAACATGCCCTTCTTTGCCAATTACTCTTGTGCCCCTCCTTTACTTTCCCTCCTTGTCCCTGTTATATTTTTATTCTTGTTCCCCCTTGAGTATGTAAATAATATAGGCTGGTGAACTTGATTCTCTGCAGATACATATTATTTTTAGAGTAGAAATAGTTAGGGTTTTATATATAGAGAAGAAAACCATGGATTTTGGTCTCATGACAAGATTGAATATTACAGGTTTTCTTATCTGATTTTCTTACGTGTTCTTATTAGTTAAATTATGCTTCTTTATTTTTTTAGTTATTTTACTTGTGATATCATCATGGGTTATATCTTTCTTCACATCCTCTCCATCGGAAGACCCTTTTCATTTGGGGCTTTTGATTTCTGTGATTCTACTATAAATTGAAAATATGGGGAAACTCTCTGGCGCGCGCGATTTATGTAACCGCCATCATCATCTTCAACTTTTCTTGCACTACTTATGACAAGATCAAGATCATGGAAGAAACAACTTTCTCTGGAGCGGTTACTTTTTGTATTTACTGGTCACACACGTATACGTACTTCTTCATCATTACACATTTCAAAATGGATTTTCAAACTTCTTACCCCATTGGTTGAAACTTGCTGGCGACCAAGCAACAAGAAACAAATAATTAGGTAAGTTCCATGTGAATTATACCATGGGCTAAGGTTTGTTCGACTCTTTTCAATTTAAGTGATCAAATGTTTTGTTTATTTGAAGTGAGTATTTATTCTTGCGTATATTTTATATCATTATTTTCACTTTTTACTTATTTTAACACGTACACACAAGCCGGGGGTCTTTCGGGAAACAACCTCTTCATTTTTCGGAATGAGGGGAAGGCTGCGTACATCTTACCTTCCCCAAACCCTGCATTAAATGGGATATACTGGGTATATTTGGTTTGGTTTAGTCATTTCTAGGGCATTAAGAGGAAGCCATATTTGCACTATAATCTTGGCATGATCTTCACAGTAGTTCAATTATTATGGTTAATTCTAATTGATTATGTTTTATTATTAATTTGTGTAATCGGATGATATCATGAATTAATTTAATGTAATAGGAGTATTAGATCGGGAGATTTCACTCACTAGAGGCACACATATGATTAACCAATTTGAATTTGAGAGCGGGAGCATCATTGGAGTTTTGAGAGCGTTAATGTTCGGGAGAGATTAATCTTGCTTTAATTGCCTGATTAATTGAATTACCAAAAATTGTTAACGTGTAAGCATATTTTGAGAGTATTAATACTCGAGAGAGATTGACAAACTCAAGTTGTGTGACCACTTTAGTGGCTTTAGCTTAGAAGCCGATTATTGTATGAGCATGGTGGACCTATGTTGTGTATTTCTGGAGTATCGTTCGCAGGGAAGGACTAATAACAACACCATTCTCAAGTTTTGTATTTCTTACAGTTCAGAAGTGTGGAGAATAATTTGTGGGTGTTTTAACTATCCACTATTATAGTCTAATAAACAAAAAAAAGTAATATAAGATAAAAAAGAGAAACAATCCAAGAATAAGGGTTCTTCAATGGCTATCATGAATGTCTAGTTTGTGTCTCTTGTTTTGTTAAAAAAAATCCTTCTAATGTTTATAAAATCCTCTCCTAAGGTAGATTATAGTGCCTACAATTATATCTTGAAAGCCACTCACATGGTCCTACAAAGTACAAATATAGGCTTTTAAAACCCAAGGATTACCTATTTCAAAATTTGCATATTAATCTCTCGATCCAATACTTAAATTATGTCTATCATATCATGTACTAGAATTACAACTCCTCTCCTGATTTGTTATAATTCCTATAGATACAATCAAAGGTTCGCGACTCCCTCAACTGTGTTAGGCCCTCAATAACAGATTAACGATCACAAGAAAATCACAATACAACTAAATAAACACAACAACCAAAGAATACTACCCAACTCTTGGATTAAGGGATTAGCTACTCATGATATATGAAGAAAACAAATATATATTAGAACCACAAATCATGAGTTAAGAATTTGAATACAGAGAAGATAACTTGAAGAGTTTCTTTAAAATCTGGACGAATCCCTTCGCTCCTTCTCCCAATCTCGCTCTCTAGCCACCTCTTGTTGAGTATACAACAATGAAAGAAAAACCCAAAGCGAATAAACAAGAAAATAAATGACAACCATACAAGACAAAGATTTATGTGGTTCAGAAATTCCTACTCCACAAGTCGCACTAATTTTGTATTGATCTCTCACAATTTTTTGTGTTATGTTTTATAATTACATGCGTATTTATAAAAGAAGAAATTAGGCCTAAATCAAAATTATACTCCAAATCTGAAAAGTAGACTAATCCATAAACTAATCTGAATCTGAATAGTCTATTTTCACGGGTTTAATTAATAGACTCCACAAACCCAACTATCTCTCACTTGGAGTCTGGCCAATCTTCACTTTACTCTTGTAAGTCTAGTAAAATTAATTCTTCAATCAATAACTCTAACTAGTGCAACGCCTTCTCATCAATCAATTCTGAAGGCCAGTTGAAGCTACGCAAAGCTTCAACTTTTCATTCGTAACCACCTTAGTTAACATATCTGCAGCTTTGAACCAAGGATTTCTTTCAAGGATAAAGTACCATTTCTTACCAACTCTCTTGTGAAGTGATATCTCAGCTGAATATGCTTCGTCATAGCATGAAACACGGGATTCTTCGCAAGATGAATAGCACTCTGACTGTCGATATACAAAGCACTGTCCGCCTGTTTCTTGCCCAACTCCTCAAGAAAATTCTTCAACCAAATCATCTCCTTGCTAGCTTCAGAGATGGCCATATATTCTGCTTCTGTGGTTGAAAGAGCAACACTCTTTTAAAGTCGAGACATCCAACTAACTACGGTGCCACCCAAAGTGAAAATATAACCCGCTGTACTTTTTCTTGTATCCAAACATCCACTCAAATCTGCATCAGAGAACCCTTCCAAGATAACACCTTTTTTACTGAAACATAGTGCAAACTTGGATGTGCCTTTCAAGTAGTGTAACAACCACTTGACTGGTTCCCAATGCTCTCTTCCCGGATTAGACATAAATTTGCTAACAACTCCCACTACATGAGCAATGTCTGGCCTTGTACACACCATAACATACATTAAACTGCCAACTACAGATACATAAGGAACTTTAGACATATATTTCTTGCTTTCATCCATTTTAGGTGATTGCTTCTTTGTGAGATTAAAGTGACTCGCCAACGGTGTACTTCTAGTCTTCGCATCCTGGACACTGAATTTCTGTAACAATTTCTCAACATACTTCTCTTGAGATAATTTTAGAGTAACTTCAGCTCTATCCCTTATGATGCTCATACCAAGTATTTATTTTTCTACACCCATATCCTTCATCTCAAACTCCTCAGACATCTGTCTCTTTAACCAGTTGATTTCCCTCATGTTTGATCCCGCTATCAATATGTCATCAACACATAACAAAAATATGATATAAGATGAATCAAACTGTTTAAAGTAACAACAATGATCCATATCACTCCTCGTGTACCCATTCTTCATCAAAAAGCTGTCAAACTTCAAGTACCATTGTCTCGGTGCTTGGTTTAAACCATACAAGCTTTTTTATAAGCTTGCAAACAAGGCTTTTTTCCCAGCTACCTGAAATCCCTCTGGCTGAACCATGTAGATGTCTTCCTCAAGATCACCATGTAAGAACGCAGTCTTAACATCTAGTTGCTCTAGATGTAACTCCTCTGCAGCTACAATACTTAGCACAATTCTAATTGTAGTCATCTTAACAACGGGATAAAATATATCGGTATAGTCAATACCCTTTTTCTGTTGATAACCCTTGACTACTAACCTTTCCTTGTATCTCTTGCTGCCATCACATTCTTCTTTGATCCTGAACACCCACTTATTCTGTAAAGCCTTCTTTCCTGCTGGTAACTCTGTTAAAGACCAAGTTTCATTCTTCTCAAGAGAACTCATCTCCTCATCCATGACTAATTTCCACTGAATTGAATCATCCACTTGTACTGCCTCTGAATAACACTGAGGCTCCCCGTCCTCGGTCAATAACATATAATATGTTGAAGGAGAATATCTTTGTGGTGGCATCACACTTCTGCTAGATTTTCTTACCACAGTCTGTGGAGTTACTAGAACCCTGCCATCAATATTCTCCGAACTCCCACTTTTTCCTGCAAGATCTGTTTCCGTAATATCTTCAAGCACTGCTTCCTCTTTTTCAGGTTATTCTTTTGTAAACTTAGAATTGACTACAAGCTTATCCTTATACACTGCATTCTCATTAAAAGTAACATCTCTACTTCTAACAACCTTCTTAGTTAGTTCATCCCAGAAACGGTAACCCATATCATCTGAGCCATAACCAATGAAGATACACTTCTTTGCTTTCTGATCAAGCTTGTCCCTGTCGGAATCTTTAACATGCACATAAGAAACATAACCAAAAAATCGCAAGTGTGAAAGATTTACCACCTTTTCCTGCCACTCTTTTTCAGGAATCTTGAACCCCGAAGGACTTGAAGGTCCTCTATTTATGAGATATGTTGTTGTGCTGACTGCATCTGCCCAAAATATCCCCCTGCATGTAATCTCATACTCCTGGCCCTCTCATTCAAGGTTCTATTCATGCGCTCTGCAACACCATTCTACTATGGTGTCTCTGAAATAGTTTTAATCATTCTAATCCCAAATTCCGCGCAATAACTTTTAAACTCATCACTATTGTATTCACCTCCATTATCTGACATCAAACTCTTCACTTTTAAACCGGTCTGATTTTCAACTTCATTCTTCCACTTCTTGAAAGTAGAAAACACATCTGATTTATTCTTCAAAAAATAAACCCATGCATTTCTAGTGGAATCATCAATGAAAGTGACATAGTAGTGAGATCCACCCAACGACGGAACTGTTGTTGAACCATATACATCTGCATGAACTAACTCTAACTTCTTAGCCATGGGGGTCCGCCCTGATTTTGCAAAAGTAACACGTTTCTGCTTTCCAAGAACACATGGCTCACAGAATCCAACTTCCACATTCTTCAACTCTGGAATCTTCCCCTTTGATGTTAACGACTTCATACCTTTTTCACTTATATGACCAAGCCTTTGGTGCCACAAAATTGAAGACTCAATCTCATCAGCAACTGCATTTGCTTCATAGCTATATTTTTCAACAATGTATAAAGTCCATTTTTCTCTCCATGAGCAATAACTAGATTCCCCTTTATAACCTTCCACTGTCCGTCTCTGAAAGTAACTCGATACCCTTCCTTATCTAACTAACCCACATATAACAACATCTTTTTCAGTCTGGGAATGTACCTTACATCTTTCAACGTCCAGCTAGTTCCCAAAGAGGTTCCGAGATTAATATATCCAATGCCCGCAATATCCAAAGTCTCATCATCAGCAAGATGAACTTTACCAAAATTTCCAACTTTGAAATTTAACATTAAATCCTTGCAAGGGGTAGCATGGAATGATGCACCAGAATCCATAACCCATTATTCAACCGAACATTCAACACAATAAATCAAAGCATCGTCATCAACCACTTCTTCAACTACGTTAGCTGAATTATCCTCTTTACTCTT
The DNA here is from genome assembly GCF_009905375.1 of Apium graveolens. Lineage (NCBI taxonomy): Eukaryota > Viridiplantae > Streptophyta > Magnoliopsida > Apiales > Apiaceae > Apium > Apium graveolens. The sequence continues at coordinate 37,602,802 of NC_133655.1, forward strand.
TCCTTTAGGAGCCGCAGGATCCATGCACTGATTTCTGAAGTGACCATTCTTCTGACAATTCCAACAAATAATATCCTTGCGATCTTTGGATTGTCCTCTCTTCTGTGACTTCGATCTGCTACGCCCCTTATTCTGCCCCTTTTCAAACTTTCCGCCTCTACTCTCAGCACTCAACATGGAACCTGACGACTCTCCCGAGTTTCTCCTACGAATATGTTCTCCAAGAATCAAATCTCGAACTCTATCAAAAGTCATCTTACCGCTCCCGGATGAATTACTTATAGCAGTGACAAATCCCGACCAACTGTCTGGTAATGAGGATGCCAATAACAAGGCATGTACTTCATCATCGAATTTAATATCCACCGATGCTAATCTTTCTAAGATAGAATTAAATTCGTTCACATGATCAGTAATACAATTTCCTTCATTCAATCTCGTGGCAACTAACAAGCGAATCAAATACACCTTATTTGAAGCCAACGGCTTTTCATACATGTTTGACAAAGCCTTGATCAAACCATAAGTTGTCATTTTCTTGACGATATTGTAAGCAACGTTCTTCGCCAAAGTCAACCTGACAACCCCTAGAGCCTACCTGTCCAATAGCTTCCAGTCTTCCTCCTTCATTGAAGTTGGTTTCTTCTCTTGCAGCGGTTCGTGTAGTTTTTTCCGATACAAATAATCCTCAATTTACATCTTCCAAAACCCATAATCTTTGCCATCAAATTTGTCGATCTTTACCTTCCCGTCTTCTGCCATCGCTCTCACTCACCTGAAACCTAGGCTCTGATACCACTTGTTGGGCTTGCTGAGCAGGCCTTAACTCCACATTAGTATGATATTGTTCGCTTAGGGCCGAGCCCTCACGGTTTGTTTTTGGGTCACTCCCAAAAGGCTTCTTGCTAATGGAGTTATCTGGCTGCTTATATCCTAGCAAATTGCCCCTCCCGTAAATGATGTGGGACAACTCCTAACAATCTCCTTCTTCACACATCGACCTCAACGTCTGTCGGATTTGCCTCCTGATTGTGTGATCTGGCTCCCCCTTAACCCATACTGGAAATCTATCTTGCTATCTGCCTCCCCCTTGGCTCATACTGAAAGGTCCACATGCCTATTCCTTGAGCTCATCCTGGGTTAGCCCATCTGCCTTTTCCTAGGCCTATCTGGAAGCCCAACTGAGATTGTTTTGGATCTTTACATCATGAAGCTCTAATACCAGTTGTTGAGTATACAACAATAAAATCAAAATCCAAAGCGAATAAACAAGAACAAGAAAATAAACGACAATCACACAAGACAAAGATTTACGTGGCTCGGAAATTCCTACTCCACGAGTCGCACTAATTTTGAATTAATCTCTCATAATTTATTGTGTTATGATTTTACAATTACATGAGTATTTATAAGAGAAGAAACTAGGCCTAAATCAAAATTGTAGTCCAAATCTAAAAATTAGACTAATCCATAAACTAATTTGAATCTGAATAGTCTATATTCATGGGTTTAATTAATAGACTCCACAACCCAACACCTCTCTCTCTCTTCTCTATCAAGAATAATGGATATCTCTATTCTATTCTACAATACAATATTGGTTCTCCGTATACAATATGTCTCTAACCTAATATATAATAAAGAGTTTTAATAATTTTCCCAAAATTAATTGGATTCTGATGTAAAATTCATAGGCTGTCTTTCAGGCCTGATTCTGGGCTGCTCCAGTTATAATCTTGATACTAGACAACTTCTAAACTGTAGATAATTCTTTTAGCTTCGCATGGGCTGTAAGATCGCCCAATTCTGATGTCTAGAACTCAAGTTACGGCCCAAACAGTGATGTATGCGCGTGCAACCCAATAAATCCGAATTTTCTTATGATTTAAGTCCAAATAAGCCCAATTCCATATAAAGTTGGGAATTCTTTATTTGCTGTCATAAAATAATAAACTCCAATTAATAATATCCAATTAATGATATAATATTATAGATATGAGAATAAAATCTTTTAAAATATATATAAATATACTCTATCAAATATCCCTACACTTAGTATTTTGCATGTCCTCGTGCAAAGTAATATAATATATTATTAACTAGTACCACTTTCGTAAGGTGATCACGGTTGCATTTGGCATATACAACAAGCTCTTTAAACTCCAAGGTAGCCCTAGTGGACAAGTAAGGTCTCGTGAGGGCCTATAGTGAATGTACCCACCAAATCCATCTAACACATGCAATATGCAACTACATGAATATACCTAAATGATTGACAATCCAACAAATCTCAAATATAATAGTTTATGCCAAGTCAGATATAATCTTCAGAATATGCAACAAATTTAGACCCATCAAGCCCACATACAATATCACCATATAGTTAACACAAGTACAGAGTGTGTGTGTGTGTGTTTAGCTTAACAAAAAGCTCTTTAATGAATCAAGAACAAAAATGTACAAGTTTCAACATTACAAGTCATGCGAGTTAATAGCTCCCAAGTTGAGAACTAGAATAGATCATAAACACTTCGTTACTTAGCACTAGCCATCGTTCAAGTTTAGCAAGGAATTTTCATGTCTTTCTTTATTTCTACAATGCTACAACTATATTTATATATGGTTTTTTTTATTGCTCAGTCTAAGGTTGGGTGGATTCTTAGTGTAAGTGAGTTACGACCGCCATAAGACTTCACAAGCTCGATCTAAGGTTGGGTGGCTCCTCAGTGTAAGTGAGTTACGACCTCCATCAGACTTTGCCAACCATATTATTCATACATATATATTAAATGGTTTATTAACTGTGTAATGGTCGAGATCCCTAAAGATTTATGCACTAATACCCATGTAGCAAGCGTTGGGTCAACAATCCCAAACCATAAAAGGTTTTAGGTTACTAGGCACAAAGTCCCCTCGGATTTAATTACTCAAGTATTAATGAGCTCAACCTAGTCAATCATACCACATTTTTTAGCGTGTACTTTATTTCTACTAGTCATAATATTTTTTTTCCTTTTTTTCTTTTTTTTGTGAAGACATATACACCCCATAACTTCCCCAAACTTAAGCATTTACGTACTAAGCTTAAAAGGGAATAGTCAAAATTCTAATCATCAACAAGCGGCTACCCCTTAAGAAACAAACATATCTCAGTCTCAATTCAAGAGTATGATAAATGTGTGTGGAGAAATAAGCTCTGCACAAGTGACATAACGCATGTAACATCTTTAGCATGTGATCATAGCAAGACAGTCAAATATAAGGTACACATTATATCATCATAGGTCACCAACTTGGACTACTACTAATATGAGATCATGATATGATATGATATGATATGCAATACAATGCAATGCAACTAACTTACAATGTCACTATATGATACAATGCAATCTATATGAACTATTTTACAAACCTATAATTTTTTATTTACATTTTTTTTTGAGTTTTCAATTTTTTTTGTTTTTTATTTTATTTTTTATACATCACACTATAACACAATTTGAACACATCCCCACAATTGAATGGATCAATGTCCTCATTGACACACTTAACAAATAATCTTATGATATAAAGAGAGAAAGAAGTACTCCCCTATGCATACGCATGACGTGCCGAAACTTGTCCATCTACGTGGTTCTTCTTTTGAGCGGTTGAACTCGTTGGCATGTCTTCTTTGTGGCAGCGATAGAATGATATGTACGCAGTGGGTTGTCTTATTTTTCCAGAAGGAGAGTGTGATCACACTCGTGCTGTATTCACAAAGTTGTTGCAATGAAGGTATAAACGCAATGCTTGTTATTTTTGTCCGCTATAGAGGTATTTGAACTTTGATACCCGTGTTTCTTCAGAGAGAGATCGTCGCCAATGCTTGAGTTTGTTAAACAGACAATATGAGCATGATAATTTCTGCACGAGCGTGCCATATTGTAAAAGTATCACAGTGGTTAGAGCCTGTACATACATGAACATGCAATAAAGTTGCATGAACATGCTAAAATGATGAATAGTGCTGAGAGCAGGAGTGTGCTCAAGGAGCCTGATCATGCCTGAAGTTTATGTGAACATTCCATCTGCTTCATTGTATCCACATAGACATGTTTGCAGAAATTACTTAAGTAACTACCGATGACTGGTATAGCGTTCAGAACATCAGACCTTTATTAAAATCTTCCATCAAACTGAGAACATAGATTGAGCCTCCTACAGGGTGCTATGTTGGTGCATGAACATGCTGACTAACTGGCATGAACATGCCAAATCATAGAAAAATAGCAGTCTTCTTGACACCCTAAGAAGTGTGAAGCGTGAACACGCTGGTAGGTGGCATGAGATTGTTGCACTGTTGTATGATCATGCAGATATTTGCATGAACATGCCAAGCCCTTAAAAACTTCCAGTCACTGCAATCGGTCAGGAGCTTGAGCATGTTGTGTGTACTGCATGCGGGTGCTACAGTGGTGCGTGATCATGCATGGATCGGCATGAACATGCCAGATTGTTAAAAATTAGTTGTCATGGAGAGTCGGTGTTGTATGAACATGCCAAAATGTCAAATTTCTGTCGTGAGTTTTAATGTCCAGCTGCATGACCATGCTGATGAATTGCGTGAGCATGCTAAATCCTTAAAAACAGCCGTGAGTTTCTTTTTCAACCGTGTGACCATACCAAAATGCTATATGATTGTGCCAAACTCCAAATATTTTTCTGTGGGTGTTGATTTTGTTGCATGATCATGATGAACATCCTGCGTGATCATGCTATTTCTTTATTCTTATCAACATCATTCCAAACACCTGAATCACTTCAAACAAACACATCAAGGCAACACGTGGGAGTAAAAAACAAAATCTAACTAATACTATAATCTTGGGTTGCCTCCCAAGCGACACTTTTTTTTAACGTCATTGGCTTGACTTGTACATATAACTAGCATTATTAATGTGGTGAAAAAGCAAATAAATGCGCATACCTACGAATCAGTATTAGAAATATGATGTGCAAATATATCTTAGATCCATAAAAATATAAAAGACTTTCTATGATCCATATTTTCTCAAGAGACTCAGAATAATCAAAGTAGCTAGAAAAGTCGTCAGAATAATCATCATAAGTACGACTCATAAACTCCTCCCAAATTGGATCCCTATATTCCAAATTAAGACTTTCAATTTTATCAATCTTAAATCCCTCCTCAATTTTAATTAGACACTCATCAATTTTTATCTCGTCTACCAATTTATTAAGCTCAAAATGTTTTCTAGATTTGGCAGAATTTCAATTGCATCCAAATTATCATTATCACACATGGGACTATAATCAATTAAACAAGTAGTCTCATCAAACACAAAATTTTCATCAATTGCTAAACAAGAATCATGGATCGTTGGAAAATTGACACAAGGAGGAAATTGAAGACAACCATCATGTATCACAAGTTGAACTTTCATAATAAAACTATTCTTTTTAGCATTCTCCTCGTACCAACCTATTGATTCTACTTCATATGGAATATCACCTTTATTAGAAAAATCTCAAAATTTGAGTCATCAAAGTGTTTAAGAAGTCCCAAAGAAAGTAAAGAAGGATTAGAATGACCCAAACTCTCATCAATATCATTGCATATATATGAATTATCATGGTATTTATTATGAAAAGAATATGAAAAATATGTGCTAGGAGAGTATGGAGCATAATATGAGTTGTAAAAGTCGAACGAGTTCACCTGATACGCATTAAAATCCTCAAACTAATTAAAATTTTGATATCGTTCTTGATTGCTGATGAAATCTTGAGCGTTGTCCAAACCAAAATTGTTGTACATGTTGTCTCCCAAACTCAAAACTGTACACTATCTACCTCAAAGAAACCTGTAGACACACCAAAGAAAAACAAAAAGAAGGAAAAAAACTATATACAAAGGTAAAATCCAGAGTACAAGAAACAATTAACTCAAAATCAATATTGTTGTCTTCCCTGGTAGCGGCGCCAATTTGTTGTTGTGTATTTTTAGAGTATCGTTCACCGGAAAGGACTAATATCAACACCAATCTCAAGTCTTGTATTTCTTACAGTTTAGAAGTGTGGAGAATAATTTGTGGGTGTTTTAACTATCCACTATTATAGTCTAATAAACAAAAAAAGTTATATAAGATATATGAGAGAAAAAATCCAAGAATAAGGGTTCTTCAATGGCTATCATGAATGTCTAGTTTGTGTCTCTTGTTTTGTTAAAAAAAAATCCTTATAATGTTTATAAAATCCTCTTCCAAGGTAGATTATAGTGCCTACAATTATCCCTTGAAAGCCACTCCCATGGTCTCACAAAGTACAATTATAGACTATTAAAAACCAAGGATTACATATTTCACAATTTGCATATTAATCTCCCGATCCAATACTTAAATTATATCTATCATATCATGTACTAGAATTACAACTCCTCTCCCAATTTTTTATAATTCCTATAGATACAATCAAAGGTTCACGACTCCCTCAACTGTGTTAGGCCCTCAATGACAGATTAACAATCACAAGAAAATCACAATATAACTAAATAAACCTAACAAGCCAAAGAATACTACCCAACTCTTGAATTAAGGGATTAACTACTCATGATATATGAAGAAAACAAATATATATTAAAACCATAAATCATGAGTTAAGAATTTGAATACCAAGAATACAACTTGAAGAGTTCCTTTGAAATCTGAACGAATCCCTTCGCTCCTTCTCCCAATCTCGCTCTCTAGCCGCCTGTCTCCCTTCTCTCTCAAGAATAATAGATATCTCTATTCTATTCTACAATACGTTATTGGTTCTCCTTATACAATACGTCTCTAAGCTAATATAAAATAAAGAGTTTTAATGCTTTTCCCAAAATTAATTGGATTCTGATGTAAAATTCGTAGGATGTCTTTAAGGCCTGATTATGGGCTTCTACAGTTGTAATATTGATGTTGGACCACTTCTAAACTGTAGATAATTCTTTTATCTTCGTATGGGCTGTAAGATCACCCAATTCTGATGTCTAGAACTCAAGTTACGATCCAAATAGTGATGTATGCACGTGCAGCCCAATAAATCCGAATTTATTTATGATTTAAGTCCAAATAAGCCCAATTCCATATAAAGTTGGGAATTATTTATTTCATGTCATAAAACAATAAACTCTAATTAATAATATCCAATTAATGATATAATATTACAAATATGAGAATAAAATCCTTTAAAATATTTATAAATATATACTCTATCAACCTAATTGCCCTAGGTTTCTTATTCCTTGTTTGGAATCTAATAATTTAGTGTTAATTTAGTTTTAGTTCTTAGTTAGTAAGATACTAATCATACAATCATTTTGCTCTTGAATCAATCTATATTAATTGAGTCAAAATTGATAGAACTTGTCTCCTTGTGGATACGACCTGCACTTGCCACTTTGTACTAGCAATAGACACCGTGCGCTTGTGGTTAGTTAGAATAAAATAAATACATCAAGTTTTTGGCACCGCTGCCGGGGAGACAGCTGGTTTCTGTTGGTTTTCAATTTGGTTATTATATTATTTCCATTGTCTTGTTGGAATTTTGGTTCCGATCGAGGCAAGTTTCACTACTTTTATTAGGAATATATGTGCATTAGTTTGATGATATGTTTAACAAAACACTTAAGTAGAAATCTAGTGTTTGTAGCCTCAACGGATAAGACCACTTTGACTATCCGTTGATGGTGTAGCTTTACTTAGAAATAAGTCTAGTGTTGTAGCACATTTCAGTCTCTGAATTTGAGATATAATTCTTAAATGTTGAGGGAAATTTTAAGTCATGTTGACTACTAAAGGATATGCAGATAGGAAGGCCAATTGTAAATATTTCATGCCTTGTAATTTTGTATAAATGAAATGGTGTCAACGGATAACTTAAAGACCTTCAACGGATGAGAAACAAAGCTTCAACGGATGAGTGCATCAACGGATAGAGCTTCAACTGCTAACACATCAACGGATAAAGCCATCAACGGATGAAGGCTTCAACGGATGTTCTGTTAAATAGAAGTTGACAAGTGGTAGTTGTACCTACAAACAGAGGCACATGGGTTGACAGAGACAACTGAGTTGTGGTAGCCTATTTCAGGAACATCAGAAAAAGCAGCCGTTCTACTCTAGTATAAAGAGGCAATAGTCAACAATGCACTGGAGTAAAATGGAGAAGAAACAAGTGGAGAACTTATTTTATTATTGTACTTTTTATCTTTGTCTTCACTTATAAACCTAGTGTTATATAAACCAAGTAGCAGCTAGTAATTAGAATAGAATTTTTCCAGAGCTGTTTAGAAAAATCTTGAGAAAAATTATCTAGTTTGTACTAGGATGCAGCTGTGATCAACTTCTTGAATCACAGATTTTCTGAAATACCATCTCTGGTGGAACAACAAATCCACCAGAAAAGTTTTTAAGGTCTGTTGTGTTCTGTACTTTTGTGCTTGAATATATATCTGTCTGTATTAGCTTAAAGCAATTCACACACTTGTTTATCTTAAACACACAGCCTTTGAAACTGCTCAAAACTTGAAAAAGTTTTGAGATTTACATTCAACCCCCCTTCTGTAAATCTCATTGTTAGTTCACTAGGAATAACAATTGGTATCAGAGCAGGCTCTTGACACACAAAGAGTTTAAAGTTCTTGGAAACTAACAAAGATGAGTAAGAAGGATATTGGAGTAAAAATCCCAGTTCTTGACAAAGACAGTTATCACCATTGGAAGGTGAAAATGCACCTTCATCTACTCTCCCAAGATGAAGGTTATGTAAACTGCATTGAGAATGGTCCTCACATTCCCCACAAAGTAGCCACAGTTGCTATAGCCACAATTGTTGTTGGTCAATCCATTCCAAAACCTAGAGCAGAATGGACAATGGAAGACACAGAAGAAGTCCACAAGGATAAGAAGGCTATGAACATTTTGTTTAATGGTCTTGACAAGGATATGTTTGATAATGTGATAAATTGCACAACTGCCAAAGAGGTTTGGGACACAGTTCAGCTACTGTGTGAAGGTACAGAACAAGTAAAAGAAAACAAAATGCAGCTTCTCATTCAACAGTATGAGTATTTTCATTTTGAAGAAAATGAATCTTTAAATGACACATTCAATAGATTCCAAAAGCTGTTGAATGGACTGAAGCTGTATGGTAGAGTGTACCAGGTGAAGGATTCAAATCTTAAATTTTTAAGATCCTTGCCAAAGGAATGGAAACCCATGACTGTCTCGTTGAGAAACTCTCAAGATTATAAGGACTTCACTCTTGAAAGATTATATGGAATCTTGAAGACTTATGAACTAGAGCTGGAACAGGATGAGGTATTGGAGAAGGGAAGAAAGAAAGGAGGTTCAGTTGCCTTGGTAGCTGAAAATGAGAAAGAATGCAGACAAGAAACTGTGAGATCAACATTAAACTCCAAAGATGGCACAAGCAAATCAGAATCAAGCAAGGGGAAGGAGCAAGTTGCTGAGAATGAAGACAACTCCAGCCAAGATGACTCTGATGGTATTGATGAGCATCTTGCATTTCTGTCCAGAAGATTTGCAAAGATGAAATTTAAGAAAAACACTAGAGCCACTAAACCTCATAAGAACATGGTGGACAAATCCAAGTTCAAGTGTTTCAATTGTGGTATAAGTGGACACTTTGCAAGTGAGTGCAGAAAGCCAACTACTGAAAAGAAGAAATTTGACCAAGTAGATTACAAAAAGAAATATTTTGATCTGCTCAAGCAAAAGGAGAAGGCTTTCATTACTCAAGAAAAAGACTGGGCAGCTGATGGAGAAGAAGAGGATGAAGATGTGGAATATGTCAACTTGGCTCTCATGGCTGATTCTGAGGAAAATGAAGTTAGTTCATCAAGCAACCAGGTAATCACTACTGATTTAATACAGCTTACTAAAGAAGAGTGCAATGATGCTTTTAATGACATGTCTACTGAATTGTATCACTTGCGTGTGTCTCTTAAATTTCTTGCTAAAGAAAATAGTAGGATTAAAGAGAACAATCTGTTTTTAAGTAATACAAATGCTGTGTTAGAAGATAAGTTGATTGACCTAGAGAAAACTAAGCTACATTGTATATCTGTTGAAAATGAACTAGCTGAATCTGTTAAGAAAGTAGAAATACTTTCTAATCAATTAGGGAGAGAGCAAGAGGTGATTAAATCCTGGAAGACATCTAGGGATGTTAGTGCTCAAATTGTCAAGGTCCAAGGAATTGAATCATTTTGTGAGACTGCCTGGGATAAAAACAAAAAGAAAATGGAATTAATTGATGGGCTGTCAACGGATGTGGAATCAACGGATGATGAATATTATCCGTTGAAGGAAGAAAAGGAGCATCCGTTGAAGGTTCCTCAATTAAAATAGGCAGATGTTTCTAATAGTGAAAATCTAAAGAAACTCAACAAAAAGTTTGGTTCAACTTCCAAGAACTTTGTCAAAGAAGAAGCAAGCACATCCAAAGATTTCAGTAAGGTGAATATAAGACACATGACCTTAGAACAGTTAAAGAATAGGCTCAAAGTGGTTGAGGATAAAAAGGAAACTAAAAGGAAATCTAATAGAAATGGGAAGGTAGGGGTTAACAAACATAACAATTACACACCTGATAAGTATGCTCCTAGAAAAAGCTGTGTGCATTGTAATAGTGTTAATCATCTATCTGCTAATTGCAAATCTATTAAGAAAACTCCCATACCTGTACCCTCTTCCATGCATAATATGTCTGCATCACCTCTGCATGCTATGCCTGTTATGTCTCAACAGAATCCTTATGCACATTTTGCAAACATGCCATATTTTAACAATCCTTATCTTGCTGCATTTAGTATGCCTCAAATGCCATACAATATGCCTATGTGGAATAACATGTTTGCACAATCCATGCCTTATCAAATTCCAAATGTGCTAAATGATTCTGTGACTAACCCTACACCTCAACCAACTACATCTAAGATCAACGGTGACTCAAAGTTACTGTAAGTCATATGTCATAGCCTATTTGTATATTCGAGGATTCAACTCAACTCAAATAAGAATGTAATAAGTAAATAGTGGATCGACCGTCAGAGAGATCTCGCAAAGTAATATCTGTCAAAGGATTCAGAAACAAGGTTCATCTACAGACTTGAGGAGTTAATTCACTGGAAGAAGTTCAAGAAGTTGATCATGCCTCAGTGATATAAATCAAGATCGTGGATTTAATCAAGTGACAGAGATCTCGTCAGAGTATCATTAATTACAAGGATTTAATCTGAAGAAAATCAGAGTATCAAAGTCAACACATGAAGAAACGTCACGGAAGTTAGTCACTCATGAACCAGACAGTACATCGAGTGTCAACGTTGAAGTGGTGGAATTGATTCATAATTTCAGTGATTTTCAGAAGATTTGCAGAAGAATGGTTGCTGCTCAAGACTAGAATTAATTCTCTATTAATTAATTAAGTCATCTAATTAATTAAGAAAATAAATTATATCTGCGAAGAATAATTTATTTATTAATTGAATTAATTGATTTATTAATTCTGAATTAATTTTAGGAATTTTCAGAAGTTTAATTGGTTTAAAAACAGTCTTAAATCAGCAAGACTATTGAAAATGAACTAGCATGACAATCAGGATTGTCATACCGATTGTCATGCTAGGCCATTTCAATAGTCTCACCGAAAGTTACACTAGGAGAAGGATTGTCTTGCTAGTTCATTCTGATTGTCATGCTAGTTCATTCTGATTGTCATGCTAGTTCTTTCAGATTGTCTTGCTAGTTCAATCCATTGTCCTACCAATTGTCTTGCTGAGCTCAGGATTGTCTTGCCAGTTCAATTCTATTCTGTTGATTAAAAAGAAGCAGACAAGCAGCAGTTTATTTTTTAATCATCAATACACAAGTCAAAAACAAGAACACAGAAAGAAAAAGCAGCCGCCTCTGAAACATTCCATTTTTCATCTGCTTAATTCAAGATCACATTTCTAGATTGTAAAGTTAAATCCAATCAACTAGAAATCTTTATCTTGTTCTTGTGTAACAATCTAGCGGATCAAAATCCCTAGAACTTAATCTCAAATCGCGTTTAGCATTTGATTCTAATTATTGCAAAAATAGAAAAAGTTCATGTCGAATTTATTCTAAATTTGTGATAATTAATTTGAGATTAATTCCTAGTATCGATACAGTTGTTGTAACACCTTTCAAGTTTAATAATATTTTTATTTAACTTGAATTTTGTTTCACATTTTTATTCCGCATTTAATTCGATTATTGGTACTGTTTGTATTCAACCCCCTTTCTACAAACACATTGGGACCCAACAATTGGTATCAGAGCCTTCTGATTAACGAACAAATCAAGATCCTAGACTTTTGTGATTTTTCAACTCCTTGAATTTTTATTTATTCAAAAATTCATAATGACTTCACATAAAGTTGGAACCGTTAAAATTCCACAATTTGATAAAGAGAATTATATCATGTGGAAGAAGAAGATGCTTTTATTTTTACAAGTTGCAAATCCCAAATATTCAAACTTGTTAAAGAAGGGTATAAAAACTCCGATGGTTATTGAACCGGAGGTAATAATAGATGGTGTGGTGACTACTGAAGCTAGAACCTATCCAAAAGAGCCTGAAGATTTTACTCCTGCTGAGAAGGAAGAAGCCTCCTTGGATGCCAGCCTTCAATTAATATTAATTGATTCCCTTGATCCCCTGATGAACAGACATGTGATGAACTGTAAAAATTCCAAACACATGTGGGAAACTATTGAGGTGATTAATGAAGGCACAGAGGAAGTTAGGGAGAACAAGTTGGAAATCCTAACCTCTGAATATGAACATTTCAAATCAAATCCAGGAGAAGGAATTACTGAAGTGTTTGAGAGGTACAATGCGTAGATCAACAACCTGAACATCAATGGAAAGTATTATTCAATCAGGGAGGTCAACAAAAAGTTCCTTTTAACACTGCCAGCTCATCTTGAACATAGAATCACTGCCATTAGAGAAGCTAGAGATCTGAGTGAGATTTCTTTGGACAGGCTCTATGGAGTGTTAAAAACCTATGAGTTGGAGCAGATTCAACAGAAGGAAGTCTACGGGAAGGATAGAATGGTCAGCACATCTACTGCACTTGTAGCTGAAGGTCAACAACAACAACAATCTCAACAGTTAGAAAGAATGGTACAGTTTTCCAAGGGTGAGGAAAATGAGTTAGTAGCAGAATATGATCCTCCTACTACAAATCAATCAAGTGATGATTTTTATTCCTTGGAAGAGCTGGAGCAATTGGAAGATGAATCATGGCCCAAATTGTCAAGAGATTCTCCCATGTCAGATTCAGGAGGAATCCCAAGCTTAAGTACAAGTCCAACTACAACAAATTCCAGAAAGGTGGATCTTCATCCTCTAACACCAGCAGTGGTGGGTACAAAACAGGAATGGTTGATCGGAGCACCATTAGATGCTATAACTGCAATGATTGGGACACTTTGCCACAGAATGTAGGAAGCCAAAGCAAGTAAGAAAGAATTCTGAAAGGGCTTATCTGGCAAAAGGAAGAAGCTGGGATGATACTGACAGTGAAGATGAAGATGAAGGAAATCTTGCTCTTATGGCTATTGATGGAAAAGCTTCATCATCAAGAATAGAGGTAAAACTTTCTGATGCTGAAATGGTTTATCATCTAAGAGGTAACTTAGATTGTGCACGTCGTGATAATGAACTGTTAAGTTTACAGATCACAGACCTTGAGAAAGAGGTCAATGAATTAAGACTTGTGCACATTAATCAAGACAAATTAAAAGAACAGGTATCTTTTCTAGAGAATAGAGTTGACTGTTATAGAAAACTCGAAACTATTCTCAAAGACAAGATCACCGGTCTTGAGACTAAGGTTAGAGCCTACTTCAATTCTTGTTCGAAGGCTAAAGAGTTCTACAGTAAGCAAGCTGTTAATCAAACATCTGGAATAGGTTATGATTACAATGCTGCTATTGGAGAATTAGGCATAAACTCCCCTCCTCATGTATGTGCTAAAGGGAGGGAAGTACCACATGTGCTTAAGGGTGTTGATGAACCCCTCTATAAAACATCAATTGCTGAACCATTTGATGCGACCTCTTCTGTTATTCAAGAAGAAATACGTGCTGAGGATCATGCTTATGAGAAGATTGTTTCCAAGTCAAGTGAGTCGAAAGTTCCAGTCAAAGTTGTGAAAGCAACTGAGACTAACTCAGACACACATGAGTTGGATAACAATAATGCCATGTCTACCATGCATAATTGCCTGCTGTTAATCACTCTCATAAAGCATGTGGTGTTGCTAATTGTATGTCTTGTGCTTTTAATATGATGTATGCTTATTTTAATGGTAAGCATGTGTCTAATGATAAGACTACTCCTCGTCAGCATGTGAATAACAAGAAGCATGATAGGTCTAAAGACTGCTAGTCCTTCTAAGGCTAGAAAGGAGACATTTGTGCCTAAGCTTAAACAGAAATTTGTTAAGGCTATTTACAAGGTCAAATGTTCAGTCATTGAGAAAGTTGAGGCAATTAAAATTAAAATGTTGTTTTGCCTGACAAAGGACAATTCTACAAGTGTGCCGGGCCCAACCAAGTTTGGGTTCCGAAGAAGGTCTAATCCATTTGAAGTGCAGGGCATTAAACAGGTGTAACCGGTAGTGTGGATTCTTGACAGTGGATCATCAAGACATATGACCGGAGATAGAGCCCTGCTATCAAATGAGGATTGAGAAAGCTGGCCCTCTGGTTACCTTTGGAGATAACAGCAAAGGTTTATCTGAGGGATATGGCTGTTTGCAAGCTGGGAATGTTATCATTGTAATTTTGTATATTGTGCTAGGTTATTATCAGGAAGCAGTATCCAACATATAGCACCAGTGACGAGACTTGAGAATATTACGACATATCAAGCACCTGCTGCACATTACACTTGGAATTGTACTCTAGTAAGATGTGTACAAGTGTACTCCTGGTTGGTAAGTCAAAAGAGGAAGTCAATGCACCACAGTTCATGGACTTTGCAGCTGCAGATCTATTGGACTATGCAATTTCTTCTTCACAATCTCACTTCAGGTTGGTATGAACTAGTGTACTACTCAAGCAATCGTCAGAACATGGTATGGCACTCTAACTGAAGTTATAATTTTATATGAATAAGTAGAGTCGTCATATTAATAACTATCTTATCACTAAGCACAATCATATTGTTTTATATGTGCAGTGGTATATTGATAATGCAACATAACAATTAGTATCTAAAGTACTTGACAAGTATCGGTCAATGATATGTTGTTAACATTATGTTGCAGATATTTGTAAGCTTTTGACATGAATGAGAATTACTTAGACTTTACCCTAAGTGATCAATGTTTTATCAAAAACTCATTCATATTGAAAAACAAAATTAAACTTCTTTCTACATTAGTGATTTCTTATTTCATGTAAAATCTTTTAAAATCACTATTGTAAATCATTTTCTCTCTATTACCATATATTCTGTGTTACAGGTTCAGTCTCCAATGACTTTCTTTCATTAACAGTCATGAGGTTGAAAACCCACAACGTCTATCCCAGACTGTAAAGACAAACACAAAAACAGAACCAGCCAACACTCTCTTACCACGAAATGTAGTATGAATGAGCGTGAGGGAGATAGTGCCTAGTGCACCACATAAGGAAGGTTCTGTAGTCAACCCAGTAGCTCTGTCTCCTACATATATGAGTAGTATTAACCGAGACAACTGCTAGCCCCCATACATCTTCTCAAAAAGATGTAATGGCTGAAAAGGCACAAAAACAGTTACTAGATTTATTCTCTCAACAGGGTGCGTCTATTGAATTTTGCCTGTCGGCCAAGGTATCCGATGTAGTGTCACCACCTCAAATATAAACAATTCTTAATGCACAAGGAAAGGTTACACACACAAAGGATGAGTTGACGGAAACAAGAGTTTCGACCATTTTAAGGTCAGATTCGATTGTTCAAGGTTCGTTAATGGACCAATTGCCTTTACAGGTGTTAGGAGAGGATACTGATCCAAAAGCCATATGTCAGTGGTCAGTGTCTACCTCCCCAGGCTTAAATCCCCTGGATGCATCTGCGGATAGTGGATCTGACATAGGTGCAGATCGCAACTTGTTGACAATGATTCAGATATTACCTGATGAGTCACAAGGAAATGTCTTCACAGGCATTAGAAGGGAACTGTGATCTTTATGCTAAATTCTTTGGATCATTGTTTACCTTCCCAGAATTCAAATCTGGAACCCTAAAAAGGAAACTAGCAACTTGTAAATTATGACTCAGATTCATCTGACGAGTTTAACAAGGATGGGGATTTGTGAACTCCCATTGCACCACCTGTGACCTCCTTAAGGATGGCTAAGGTGATTTTCCTTGCAGGTACAGCTGGATTATGGAGCTATGAGAGAAGAGTGATACACTTGTGAGAATGAGTGTAAACACGAGTGGAGAGAAGAGTGAAACACATGTGAGGTACACTAAACAGAATCACACACTCACAGTGAGGAAGAAAGAGAAACTTCTTGTTATTTCTTTCCAACCAAGTGAAATATGAGAACTCGTTCAGACGACGGCATACATTCCTTCTTTAAGGGGGAGATAAAAGCTTAAGTAATAGTTTGGAGGATTCCTCAACTAAGGGGGAGAAATAGCAGGGAGGAAGAAAAAGATCCTAAAAATGTACACTACACCACACCATTGTTGTTTCTAACTACGGATCCTATTGTACGGGAGAGGTGGTAAACACAAGGTGATTTCCTAGTAAGGGAAGAAGCTGTTAGGGGAGTACCATTGGTTTTTATCTGCGGATCCTATTGTACGGGAGAGGTGGTAAAACGAAGGTGATCTTTTTAATCAGTTGATTCTCATAGGGGGAGAAGCAAGAGATATGGGCTTCTCAACAGGAAATGTGGTTGTACAAATGAAGATGGAACTACTTGAAGATATGTTCATCTAGAGGAACATCTACTTGGAATCTGGAAAATGTTAAATCTAGTCCAGAACTTTTCTACTATTTACTTTGCATGTATGTTTATATCTTTTTCTTATTTGTTAGTTGAGTTATCCTCTAGGTATTTGTGTGTTATTGTCTAACAAACAAATAGGGGGAGATTGTAAGTCATATGTCATAGCCTATTTGTATATTCGAGGATTCAACTCAACTCAAATAAGAATGTAATAAGTAAATAGTGGATCGACCGTCAGAGAGATCTCGCAAAGTAATATCTGTCAAAGGATTCAGAAACAAGGTTCATCTACAGACTTGAGGAGTTAATTCACTGGAAGAAGTTCAAGAAGTTGATCATGCCTCAGTGATATAAATCAAGATCGTGGATTTAATCAAGTGACAGAGATCTCGTCAGAGTATCATTAATTACAAGGATTTAATCTGAAGAAAATCAGAGTATCAAAGTCAACACATGAAGAAACGTCACGGAAGTTAGTCACTCATGAACCAGACAGTACATCGAGTGTCAACGTGAAGTGGTGGAATTGATTCATAATTTTCAGTGATTTTCAGAAGATTTGCAGAAGAATGGTTGCTGCTCAAGACTAGAATTAATTCTCTATTAATTAATTAAGTCATCTAATTTAATTAAGAAAATAAATTATATCTGCGAAGAATAATTTATTTATTAATTGAATTAATTGATTTATTAATTCTGAATTAATTTTAGGAATTTTCAGAAGTTTAATTGGTTTAAAAACAGTCTTAAATCAGCAAGACTATTGAAAATGACTAGCATGACAATCAGGATTGTCATACCGATTGTCATGCTAGGCCATTTTCAATAGTCTCACCGAAAGTTACACTAGGAGAAGGATTGTCTTGCTAGTTCATTCTGATTGTCATGCTAGTTCATTCTGATTGTCATGCTAGTTCATTCAGATTGTCTTGCTAGTTCAATCCATTGTCCTACCAATTGTCTTGCTGAGCTCAGGATTGTCTTGCCAGTTCAATTCTATTCTGTTGATTAAAAAGAAGCAGACAAGCAGCAGTTTATTTTTTAATCATCAATACACAAGTCAAAAACAAGAACACAGAAAGAAAAAGCAGCCGCCTCTGAAACATTCCATTTTCATCTGCTTAATTCAAGATCACATTTCTAGATTGTAAAGTTAAATCCAATCAACTAGAAATCTTTATCTTGTTCTTGTGTAACAATCTAGCGGATCAAAATCCCTAGAACTTAATCTCAAATCGCGTTTAGCATTTGATTCTAATTATTGCAAAAATAGAAAAAGTTCATGTCGAATTTATTCTAAATTTGTGATAATTAATTTGAGATTAATTCCTTGTAATCGATACAGTTGTTGTAACACCTTTCAAGTTTAATAATATTTTTATTTAACTTGAATTTTGTTTCACATTTTTTATTCCGCATTTAATTCGATTATTTGGTACTGTTTGTATTCAACCCCCCTTCTACAAACACATTGGGACCCAACAGTTACCTAAGTCTAAAGATGCAGGAGGAATGAAGTCTAGGAGAAAGGCTAACATGAATGGACCCAAGGAAACTTGGGTACCAAAATCAACTTGATTGATTTTATGGTGTGCAGGGAAATAGAAGAAATCTATGGTACTTGGACAGTGGCTGTTCAAGACACATGACAGGAGATTTCTCCCTGCTCACAGAGTTTAAGGAGAGAGCTGGCCCTAGCATAACCTTTGGAGATGACAACAAAGGGTTTACTATGGGATATGGCTTGATTTCAACAAGGAATGTCATCATTGATGAAGTTGCATTAGTTGATGGTCTCAAGCACAACTTACTGAGCATCAGTCAACTATGTGATAGAGGGAATACAATTTCCTTCAATTCTGAAGCCTGTGTTGTCACCAGTAAGAAAGATAACAAAGTGGTTCTAACTGGAGTTAGAAAAGGAAATGTGTACTTAGCTGACTTCAACTCTACTGATGCAGAATCTATTACTTGTCTCTTAGCAAAGCAAGTCCAGTTGAAAGTTGGCTATGGCACAAGAAGCTATCCCATTTGAATTTCAAGACAATGAATGATCTAGTCAAAAAAGGACTTAGTTAGAGGAATTCCTCTTGTTGAATTCTCAAGGGATGGTTTGTGTGATGCTTGTCAGAAAGGCAAACAAAGGAAAGCATCATTCAAAAAGAAGCTTGAAACAACAATTGATGAACCATTACAGCTGCTACATATGGATTTGTTTGGACCAGTCAATGTATTGTCAATTGCAAGAAAAAGATATTGCTTAGTGATTGTAGATGATTTCTCAAAGTTTTCATGGGTCTATTTTCTTGGATCAAAGGATGAAGCAAGTGAAATCATTATCAATCACATCAGGCAAGTCAATAATCATCCTGACTTGAAGGTTAGGAATATCAGGAGTGACAATGGAACTGAGTTCAAGAATTTAACAATGAGGCTGTTCTGTGAAGAAAATGGAATCATGCATGAGTTCTCAGCTCCAAGAACACCTCAGCAAAATGGGGTAGTTGAAAGAAAGAACGGATCTTTAATTGAGGCTGCTAGAACAATGCTTGAAGAATCAAAGTTACCAACATATTTTTGGGCTGAAGCTGTTAATTGTGCCTGCTACACTCAGAATATTTCTTTGATCAATCAAGCTAAAGGTATGACTCCTTATCAGTTGTTCAAGAGAAGAAAACCAACTCTAAACTTTCTTCATGTCTTTGGATGTAAATGCTTTATACTGAGAAATCAATCTAACCATAAAGGGAAGTTTGATGCAAAGGCTGATGAAGGGATATTTGTTGGTTACTCAGCTGGAAAATCTTATAGGGTCTACAATCTAAGAACCAACATTGTTATGGAATCTGTGCATGTTGTGTTTGATGATAAAAAGATTGATGGACTAACAGATGAGGGACACCATGAGAGACTCAAATTTGACAACATTGAGATATATTGTGATGATAGTGAAGAGGAGACTGATGGAGATGACACTTCAAAAGGGGATTCAAAACATGCCCTTGGATAATGCACAAAATTCTGCATCCGTTGATAGAGGCAATGCAGTATCCGTTGAAAGACATAGTGCATCATCCGTTGAAGTACAAAATGAAGCATCCGTTGATAATAGTTCATCAACGGATAATCGATTTACATCATCAGTTGATAGAACTCCAAGTTCCCTGCAAAGGACCAACAACTCAGGGGGAGTTTCAACTAATCAACACTCTGTCTCACATCATGACAATACTGTGGCCACCTCATCTAGAGTATATCTTCCACCTCAAAGGAAATGGACCAAGAATCATCCCTTTGAACTGATCATTGGTGATGCATCATCTAAAGTGCAAACAAGAAAAGCTACTCAAGATGAATGTCTGTATAGTAGTTTTCTATCTCAGGAGGAACCTAAGAAAGTGGAAGAAGCTTTATTGGATCCAGATTGGATATTAGCTATGCAGGAAGAGCTGAACCAATTTGAGAGAAACAAAGTTTGGAAGCTGGTACCCAAACCAAAGAACAAGAGTCCTATTGACACAAATGGGTATTCAGAAACAAGATGGATGAAATGACATTGTCATAAGGAATAAAGCCAGATTGGTTTGCTAAAGGCTATTCTCAACAAGAGGGAATAGATTTTGATGAGACATATGCTCCTGTTGCAAGACTTGAAGCCATCGGAATTTTTCTAGCCTATGCAGCCCATGCCAATTTCAAAGTCTATCAATGGATGTCAAGAGTGCATTTCTAAATGGGAAATTGGAGGAAGAAGTTTATGTAAGTCAACCTCCAGGGTTTGAAGATTCAAATTTTCCAGACTATGTGTATTATCTGTTGAAAGCACTCTATGGACTGAAGCAAGCACCTAGAGCCTAGTATGAAACCTTATCAAAATTCCTTTTGGAGAATCACTTCACTAGAGGTACTGTTGATAAAACTCTCTTCTTTAGGAATGTTAATGGCTCTAGTATACTTGTTCAAATTTATGTAGATGACATAATATTTGGATCTACAGATGATAAGCTTTGTAAAAAGTTTGCTAAACTAATGCAAAGTAATTATGAAATGAGCCTGATGGGAGAACTAACCTATTTCTTGGTTTACAAGTTAAACAAGTTAGTGATGGAATTTTCATTAGTCAAGCTAAATATATTTATGATCTTTTAAAGAAGTTTGACTTAATAGAATGTTCATCTGCAAAAACTCCCATGGCCACTGCCACCAAACTTGAATTAAATAAGACTGAAAGGTCTGTGGACATTACAAGTTATAGAGGCATGGTTGGTTCACTTTTATATTTAACTACCAGTAGACCAGATATAATGTTTCTACATGTCTCTGTGCTAGATTTCAAGCTGACCCTAAAGAATCTCACTTAATAGCTATTAAAAGAATTTTCAGATATCTCAAGGGGACTCCAAATCTAGGAATTTGGTACCCTAGAGAGTCTGGTTTTGATCTAATTGGCTACTCAGATGCAGACTATGCATGTTGCAAAATAGACAGGAAAAGTACAACAGGCTCCTGCCAATTCCTGGGAAACAAGCTTGTATCATGGTTTAGCAAAAGCAAATTCAGTCTCTACTTCTACAGCTGAGGCTGAATACATTGCTGCTGGAAGTTGCTGCTCTCAAGTGTTATGGATGAGGAATCAACTCCTTGATTATGGACTACATGTTGATAGAATTCCTATTTTTGTGACAACACAAGTGCCATAGCCATAACAGAGAATCCTGTGCAGCACTCAAGGACCAAGCACATTGATATCAAGTACCACTTCATTAGGGAACATGTGATGAAAGGTACAGTGGAACTTCATTTTGTTCCAAGTGAACAACAAATTGCAGACATATTTACCAAGCCACTTGATGAATCAACATTCACAAGATTGGTAAGTGAGCTAGGTATGCTTAATTACTCTTAAAATTCATGTCCTTATTGCAATTTGAATTGAAGCCTTAAATGTATTAGCTGCAAGAACAAATTTGATTTTTAACATAGATTATTCCATCAACGGATATTCCCTATCCGTTGAAAGTCAAAATTGTTCTGTCAACGGATGTTCATTATCCGTTGAAAGTCATATACATTTCTGGAATTTTTATCCGTCAACGGATAAAACTGAAGTGCTCTTCAACGGATGACAGTTTACCTTATCCGTTGAAATATCACATCAGTCGATTCAAGTGTTTCACAGCCGTTGATTCTATTGTCTTAACTGTTGATACTCATACATACAGCTGTATGTATTTGTTTTAAAGGTAGTTTTCAGAATACTTACAGTTTATTCTTAAACGGCTGAAATTCACTTACACATATTTATTGTTTAATCTCTTATTTATGTTTTTTTTTTAATTTGAGAAAGTATATAAGCCCTTCTGATTTTTCATTTTTACTTACCGCTTTCTTGA
The DNA here is from genome assembly GCF_009905375.1 of Apium graveolens. Taxonomy (NCBI): domain Eukaryota; kingdom Viridiplantae; phylum Streptophyta; class Magnoliopsida; order Apiales; family Apiaceae; genus Apium; species Apium graveolens. The sequence continues at coordinate 37,625,252 of NC_133655.1, forward strand.
AATTTCAAAGCTTTACCATTTTCTCTCTGCAAAACCTTCAAGTTATTCTCTGCAATTTCTACTCACAACAATGGCACCAGTAGTAAAGATTATGTCTCAATCTGGGCTCATCTATGAGAAGAACAATTTCATAGCTTGGTAGAAAAGAATGAAGCCCACTCAGATTATCACAAAATGATGGACTTCATCAAAACTGTAAACTTAGCTATGCAATGCTGGAAGCCCCAACGATTTACTGTGAAGTAGTGAGGAGATTTGGACAACTGCTGAGTTCAACTCCATAGATATGACTATCTCCTTCACTCTCAAAAGGTAAAATCACTGTGTTAACTGTGATGACTTACTAGCATGTTTTAAATTACCTGAGAACATGCCATGACACCACACACTGATAATGATGTATCCAGCATGTTAGATTCCATAGGTTATTCTCTTAACTCTGCTAGTTTAGGGAGTATATAAAAGAAAAGGCCTTAGGAAAGAATGGAGTTTTCTTGGGGATGCCTTTATCAAGGTTTTCTCTGGGAAAATTAGCAATTTTGATGCCATAACTTCATCTCTTGTTAATATGCTCTATATGCTTGTTTCTGATAGGTATTTTAATTTTAGCAACTATGTTATGCTAGAATTGGGTACTAGATTAGGTAACAAAGCTAATAGACCTAATAACATCTATTATGCTAGATTCTTTATGTTATTGGCTAACCATGTTGCTGAAGGTTTGGTCATTACGAATGAGAATAATAAACTCAAGTGCTGGGCACAAGAGAAAAGAGTTCTTACAGATTTATTGAGAATGGATCTCAACAGCAGTGTGCCATTGGTATATTTACCAATCATGAATGCACACAGGTAGGCGAGGTAATTGCTTCTACAACTCCTACTTCTTCCAACCCCTCTATTTCTTTATCTTCTAGTGTGGCCATGGAATCTGTGATAATGCCCCAACAGATTCCTACCAAGGTCACCAAAACTAAACTTTCAAAATCAAAGACAAAGAAAACCACCTCTGTTGTTTCTCAAAAGACAACAGTTGTAACACCTACCATTAACCCTGAGGGGAGTGAACAGGGTGTGAGTGGTGAGGGGAGGGGTGAACATCAAAGAAACCCCCAGGATAAGGAAGGAGAGAAAGTGCTTCCCAAGCTAGCCAAGCCACAGTTTCTCAAAAGCTGTGGTGTTGAAAAGGTTACTAGCATATCCCTAGCTGCATCCTCCCAAAAGGATGTAACTATTGAAAATAGTTCCCAACTAGGAACACACAAATGAGGGAGGGACACTAAAGCCAGACACTCACCAACAAAAGCCTTTATTAGAAGAAAGAGAGCTAGAACCCAATCTTCTACACAGGGTGCACACACTGCACAGATACATCCATCTGTATCTATGCCTTCTCAAACTCAGTTTGATGTGGCTCCAACAAATGTGGAGTCACAGCCCCATTCTCTCACAATTAACACACATCAATCACCACACACTTCCTCACCATCTCTAGATATGGATATGTTATTACCATCAATTCCTGATTCTCCCTCTTTACATCTCAGGGAGGAGCCCCACTCAAATACAGGTGATCATCATCTTTTAGATGATTGTTGGATCACCCGCAAATTCTTTCAGATGTAATTGAAGGATCTGTGTCACCAAAACTCATATCAATCTACACAGATTCAACAGTTATATCACTTTCAATTTCTACTTCTTTTCCTTCTTCAACGGATATCACTCATCCGTTGACAAGTGGTTGTTCTTCAACGGATAAGCTTAACAGCAGTTATCCGTTGATACCATCAGTTTCACCTTCAACGGCTATTCCTCATCCGTTGATAGTCTCTACACACACAACTGAAACATTCCAAGTGTAGAAGACTTGATTACTGTACAATCACTTCTAGAACTGAGGGAAGGGAGTGACAATTTGAGTGAGAGGCTGGGTTGCTCCCAGGCAAAAGGAGAGATTGAGAGCTCAAATATGCATGCTATTTCTTCCAGCATGGCAAAAGTAAGTGAGAGGAGTACCACCTTAGTAGGTTGAATGGTGAGAGAGTGAGTTGTGTGAGCCAGGGGAGCCCCTGATGCAAGAACATAGAGAAAATGAGAGAAAGGCAGGTACAGCAGATATAAGGATGGATCCAGCCATTGCTAATGAGTCAATGATTGTGAATGATGCTGAAAAGGAAAGACAATTTCAGCAACATTACAAAGCTGTAATTGATAACCATTTCCTTGGATGCTGACACTTTTACTCATCCTGTTTCAGCCTATCAAGTATTGGCTGCACAGGGCAATGTGGAGGCAGAAAGACACTACATCTAGTACATACAACAGCATCTCTTCAAATGGACAAAACTGCTATTAACAAGATGCCTTCAATAGCTGGTGAGTCATTTGAAGAATTTGGAGTAAATTCTGATGATGATGACTTTGTTTTCTTCTGATGGAAAGCATGAACTTAGGGGAGATGAAGGCCCTAGTTCTATTCCAAATCTACCTGAATGGGCCTTCACAAAGGAGTCTACAACAGGGCAATTCAATGTCTCCTTAGTTAAACAAATCAGTACTATCAAATAGGCCATTCAGAAAACTTCTCATGCTGGTACAAAGGCTATCCTTAGCAGCTCACTTGGACTCACTGCCTCTCATGAGTTGCAGCAAGTAAGACAAGAATCTGAGTGTGGATGAACTCAGAAAGGATTTGCTGACTTGAAATCCTACAATTCTGAAAATTGAATTCAGTCATGCCCTTTGGTACAATGCAGGACATTTTGTTGAGATTGAAAAAGGAATCACATACTGAAAAGTGGCTGGCCAAATTGGAAGACAGAGTTCAAGTTATAGAAGATTCTGTGGCCACCATTCTTCACAACCAACAATCTCAGACAAATCTACTTATGCAGCTGGCAAACGCACAGGCTTGACCCCTCTCCTTGATGATAACAAAAGGGGGAGAGTAAAAGGGAAGGGGAAGGAGAGCCATCTACAAAAAATCCAAATATCTAAAGTGCTAGGTTCCTGCCATCACTACTTCTCCAATCATTTAAATCAAAGGAAAGCCTGATGGAATTGATTTAATCCAGCTAGCAGCAGCTGAAATTCAAGTGAAAGAGCAAAGGAGGAGAATTGATGAAAGGATGCAACAGCTGTTTGGCTCAACACAAGATAATCAATATCTGTGAAACATAGCACAAAGGTTGAACCAATCAATATGGAGCACAAGCCAGAAAGGAGAAATAAGGTGGAGAGACTTCTTTCAAGAATCTAAAACCTATAATTCTCAAGCCCAACACCAGATCCAGCAAGGACTCCACAAAGAACCCTCTAGACTTTGCTCAGATGAAAGAAGTGGACTTTCCTCTTCCAAAGCCTGATGAAGACAAAGTTTTGGGTACTAGCATCATAAAACACAAGGAGACCATGGATGAGGCAGTAAGGAGAAACATGGCTATCTATCTTTAGAGAGGGAAAGAGCAATATGTGTGATGCAAGGACATACCAAATTCTCAATAGCCAAGAGGGAAGAAACCAAAAGGTTAAAGAAAGAAGCTGAAAAACTCAAGGCTGACAAAAGAGCACAAGCAAAGCTTGAACAAAAGCTAAAGTCAAGTCTAGTTGAAAATGAGAAAGGAATTGAAGTCAGAGGTGAAGACAAGATTGCAAACTTAGATGAGGTTTTGGGAGTATATTGGTGAAAGCATGGAGGAAAAAGAGGAATGCAGAAGGGAAACAGAAGAAAGGCCAAGGCACATAGAAGGAGTGAAGGCAACACTGAAGAAACTAATCTCTACCTTCCATACCTGAACCCTTTGTTGCTGATCCCACTATAAACATCCATGGTGAACCAATCATCCCAAAAGAGGAACCTATTGATTGGGACACCATCAATTTGCCTACCTTTTTAACCACTCTTCCACTACCAAAGAAACAGAAAAGAAAATCCAAATCTACACCTCCCCTAAACTCTAAGAAATTCACTCAAAAACATAAACCTAACCCTAAGCCACCCATTTCTAAAGATGATTATGTTCACATCTGTGACATAAAAGAAATTTCAGACATTGAACTCTATCTGGATGAGCTGGAGGATGTAAGGGGAATTGCTGCTTACAGACAGCTACCAGAGAGATTGGTGTTCAGATACAAAGGAGCTGGGGAAAGAACATGGCCTCTCTACAGGATTCTGAATGAAGGCTACTCTACCTTGATCAGAGTCTTTTCAGCCATACAAAGGATTCTGGCTTTACCAGGACTGCCAAGACTGAAATTCTCAACAAGATTGCCAACATAAGGAAAACTTGGAGGGAGCCCAATGCTTTGCCCAGAACCTTACTCATTCAAGAAAGGGGAACTACAATTCACAAATCACCTCATTGGTTGATGGAATTCAGAGATGATAAAGGAGTCAGAAGATTTTTCAGACTTGAAGACCAACTCAAGATAGCCAGCAATGAAACTCTCAAAGAAATGCAATCTAAGTTGGATATCAGTGATGAAGATGAAGCTGAATTCTTCAGACAACTCCAACTCCAAATTGAGGAAAATGACAAAGGGCTAGGAAAGAAACCAGGGATCAAAGAAGAAAAAGATGATTTGCTCAGGCTAGTGGAGCACCCTTGGAACCACTGTAAATCTTCAATTACCTTCTAGTACATACACTTTTGCAGCACTTTTAAATTTCTACTTAGTTTCAGTTCATATATTTGTTAAGTGTTTTGTTATCATCAAGTTAACCTTGAATTTATGTCTACAATTCTTATAGACATAAATAGGGGGAGATTGTTAGGAATATATGTGCTTTAGTTTGATGATATGTTTAACAAAACACTTAAGTAGAAATCTAGTGTTTGTAGCCTCAACGGATAAGACCACTTTGGCTATCCGTTGATGGTGTAGCTTCACTTAGAAATAAGTCTAGTGTTGTAGCACATTTCAGTCTCTGAATTTGAGATATAATTCTTAAATGTTGAGGGAAATTATAAGTCATGTTGACTACTAAAGGATATGCAGATAGGAAGGCCAATTGTAAATATTTCATGCCTTGTAATTTTGTATAAATGAAATGGTTGTCAACGGATAACTTAAAGACCTTCGACGGTTGAGAAACAAAGCTTCAACGGATGTCTCTAAAGCTTCAACGGATAACATCCTTCAACGGATGAGTGCATCAACGGATAGAGTTTCAAACTGCTAACACATCAATGGATAAAGCCATCAACGGATGAAGGCTTCAACGGATTGTTCTGTTAAATAGCAGTTGACAAGTGGTAGTTGTACCTACAAATAGAGGCACATGGGTGACAGAGGACAACTGAGATGTGGTAGCCTATTTCAGGAACATCAGAAAAAGCAGCTTTCTACTCTAGTATAAAGAGGCAATAAGTCAACAATGCACTGGAGTAAAATGGAGAAGAAACAAGTGGAGAACTTATTTTCTTATTGTACTTTTATCTTTGTCTTCACTTGTAAGACTGGTGTTATTAACCAAGTAGCAGCTAGTAATTAGAACAGAATTTTTCCAGAGCTGTTTAGAAAAATCTTGAGAAAAATTATCTAGTTTGTACTAGGATGCAGCTGTGATCAACTTGTTGAATCACAGATTTTCTGAAATACCATCTCTGGTGGAACAACAAATCCACCAGAAAAGTTTTAAGGTCTGTTGTGTTCTGTACTTTTGTGCTTGAATATATATCTGTCTGTATTAGCTTAAAGCAATTCACACACTTGTTATCTTAAACACACAGCCTTTGAAACTGCTCAAACTTGAAAAAGTTTTGAGATTTACATTCAACCCCCCTTCTGTAAATATCATTGTTAGTTCACTAGGAATAACAAAATTTGGTGAGGTTTTTACAAGAAAATAGTGATATATTTGCAGGGTCAGCAACTGATATGCCAGGCATAGACCCGGAACTGATCACTCAAAACTGCACGTAGACCCAAATCGAAAGACCGTGAAGCAAGAGAAGAGAGGTTTTTCCCCTAAGTGGTAGGAGGAGATCAAGCAAGAAGTAGAGAAGCTCTTAGACACTAGTTTCATTGACGAGATACAATTTCCAGAATGGTTGGAAAATCCTATAATGATGAGGAAAGCTAATGGAAAGTGGAGAATGTGCGTGGATTTCACCAATTGGACGATGCATGCCCAAAGGATTGCTTCCCGTTACCAAGGATAAATACATTGATAGATGTAACCGCTGGTCACGAAATGCTGAGCTTTATGGATGGATTCAGTGGATACAATTAGACAATATGCATAAGGATGACATTCCAAAGGTATCATTCATCACTGACTTTGGTGTTTTTGTTATCTTGTATGGCGTTTGGTCTCAAGAATGCAGGAGCTACCTATCAAAGGTTGGTGAATAAATTTTTTAAAGATCTTATTGGAAAATAATAGAAGTATATGTAGATGACATGTTAGTCAAGAGTCTTGTGAAGACTGACCACATAACCCATTTGAGGGAAGCCTTTGAGGTCCAGACACCATAAAATGATGTTAAATCCCGCAAAGTGTGCTTTCGGAGTGGGGTCAGGAAAGTTTTTGGGATTGCTGGTCTCCAAGAGAGGATTGAGGCAAATCCTGATAAGAATAAAGGCCATTTTGGACATGGAGTCTCCACGAACTATCAAAGATCTTTAGAAACTCACCGGAAGGGTTGCTGCCTTAGGACGATTTTATCTCCAAATCTGGAGACAAATGTTTCTATTCTTCAAATCCTTGAAGAAAATAAAAGATTTCATATGGACTGAGAAAAGTCAAGAAGCGTTCGAATGGTTGAAGAAATAAATGGTCCAAGCCCCGTTGCTGGCCAAACCAAACCTGAACGAAACTTTGTACTTATATTTTGACCGTTTTTAGAAAATACCTTGAGCGCTGTATTGATAAAGGAGGATCTTAAAGTCCAGAAACCCATATACTATGTCAGTAAGATTCTGCACGGGCTGAGTTGATGAATATTCGATTATTTAAAAGTTTGCTTTAGCCCTAGTGATGGCATCAAGGAAGTTGCATCCTTAGTTCCAAGCTCATAAGATTGAGGTATTAATGAATCAGCCTTTGAGAAACATCATCCACAGTCCTAAAGCCAGTGGAAGGTTGATTAATATGCCCATTGATATGGAGGAATTCGAATAAAGTAAATCGACGAACGACGATAAAAGCCCAGACCTTGGCTGACTTCGGTCGAATGTACCATCCTCAACCAAGAAGTCGGAAGTAGGGAGATACATGACCTCAGGACATGGAGGAAAAAGAAGATAATGGAGGTAGACAGAATAAGGACAAGGAATTCTGGGTTCTCTATTTTGATGGAGCATCAAAAATAAATTCGAGTAGAGAGGGTTTAGTTTTGCAAAGCCTTGATGGACTTTTGATTGAATATGCTATGAGTTAGATTTCCAACCACAAATAATGAGGCCGAGTATGAGCTTTGATAGCTGGCCTTGGCCTAGCAGGGACATTGAGAGTCAAAAACTTGAAAGTTTGTGGTGACTCAAAGCTGTGGTATCCCAGGTTTAGGGGGAATTTGAGGCAAGAGATGAGACCATAACAAAGTATGTACGCCTAATGAGGGCCGTAATGACTCAGTTCAATGAATGCCATATTGAATACTTCCAAGGGAAGAAAATGCTAAGGCCGACGCGTTATCCAAATTTGCCTCGTCAGAAATAGAAGAAAGCCTAAGAGCGTGTACTTTCGCGTTTTGAAACACGAAGCATAGACATCAAGTTAATTGCCCCCATAGGACTTGAAGGGTCATGGATAGATCCTATTAAGGCTATCTGCATTATGGAATCAAGAAAGTTGACTGTGAGAGCCCTAAGATATTCTCTCATTGATGGTCTTTATAAAGGTATTTTGTAATTCCTTACTTAAGATGTCTCATGCTGGATGAGGCTCAACTTGCTTTTAAGAAGTGCATGAGGGTATATGTGGCCAACACTTGGGGGGCAGGCCTTAGCCCATAAAATTACTCTTTAGGCTTCTATGCCAGAAATGATGGTTGATGTCAAAGAATATGCTAATAATGTGATCGTTGTCGGAAACATATCCCTGAGTAAGACAACCCCCCGAAATGTTAACTTTCATAAACTCCCCAATCCCATTTGTTTGTGGATGAATCGAGATTCTCGGGCCTTTCCCAATGGCTACTTCTCAAAGGAAATTCTTGATTGTGGCGATTGACTACTTTACCAAATGGATTGAAGCCAAGCCCTTGTCAAAGATGACGACTAAGCAAGTCTCTCAGTTTTGTTGGGAATATTATGTGTAGATACGAAATTCCTCGAATCTTGTGACCGACAACGGAACAAGTTCAATAATGAGAGTTCTGAAAGTCTGTGAAAAGAAAAAATTGAATGAGATTCATTTTGTTGCTCACCCTCAAGCCAATGGACAAGCAGAGGTTGCAAATCTTATCATTCTAGATGGGTTAAAAAGAGGATTGAAAAATCTAGAAATAATTGGGTGGATGAAGTACTACCAATACTTTGGGCTTACAGAATTACATGTAGAGTTACTACAGGAGCAACACCATTCATGCTAGCATATGGGGCAAAAGTGGTCGTTCTAGTCGAGATATCTCATTCATCTCCAAAGATCAAGCATATATGCTGAAGAAATGAAAAGGGGTAAAGGTTAGCAATGGACTTGATAGATGAAGTACGAGATGCAGTGCAAAAGATCGTGGAATATCAGAAAAAGCCTTTTTTATTACAACCTGAGGGTGAAGGAGAGGTTCTTCAAGAAAGGAGATTTGTCCTAAGGAAGGTGGAAGCTTCTGGGGTAGGG